>NC_069500.1:1338029478-1338219478 GCF_027579735.1 Bombina bombina | reverse complement strand
TTAAATTTAAACTGGAAAACCTCCGTGTATTACTAGGGGAGGTGTTAGCGGCTCTGAATGATTGTAACACAGTTGCAATACCAGAGAAAATGTGTAGGTTGGATAAATATTTTGCGGTACCGACGAGTACTGAGGTTTTTCCTATACCTAAGAGACTTACTGAAATTGTTACTAAGGAGTGGGATAGACCCGGTGTGCCGTTCTCACCCCCTCCGATATTTAGAAAAATGTTTCCAATAGACGCCACCACAAGGGACTTATGGCAAACGGTCCCTAAGGTGGAGGGAGCAGTTTCTACCTTAGCTAAGCGTACCACTATCCCGGTGGAGGATAGCTGTGCTTTTTCAGATCCAATGGATAAAAAGTTAGAGGGTTACCTTAAGAAAATGTTTGTTCAACAAGGTTTTATATTGCAACCCCTTGCATGCATTGCGCCGATCACGGCTGCAGCGGCATTCTGGATTGAGTCTCTGGAAGAGAACATTGGTTCAGCTACTCTGGACGACATTACGGACAGGCTTAGAGTCCTTAAACTAGCTAATTCATTCATTTCGGAGGCCGTAGTACATCTTACTAAACTTACGGCGAAGAATTCAGGATTCGCCATTCAGGCACGCAGGGCGCTGTGGCTAAAATCCTGGTCAGCTGATGTTACTTCTAAGTCTAAATTGCTTAATATACCTTTCAAAGGGCAGACCTTATTCGGGCCCGGGTTGAAAGAGATTATCGCTGACATTACAGGAGGTAAAGGCCATGCCCTGCCTCAGGACAAAGCCAAAGCCAAGACTAGACAGTCTAATTTTCGTTCCTTTCGTAATTTCAAAGCAGGAGCAGCATCAACTTCCTCTGCACCAAAACAGGAAGGAGCTGTTGCTTGCTACAGACAAGGCTGGAGACCTAACCAGTCCTGGAACAAGGGCAAGCAGACTAGGAAACCTGCTGCTGCCCCTAAAACAGCATGAATTGAGGGCCCCCGATCCGGGATCGGATCTAGTGGGGGGCAGACTTTCTCTCTTCGCCCAGGCTTGGGCAAGAGATGTTCAGGATCCCTGGGCGCTAGAGATAATATCTCAGGGATACCTACTGGACTTCAAATACTCTCCTCCAAGAGAGAGATTTCATCTGTCAAGATTGTCAACAATCCAGACAAAGAAAGAGGCGTTTCTACGCTGCGTACAAGAGCTCTTGTTAATGGGAGTAATCCATCCAGTTCCACGATCGGAACAGGGACAGGGGTTTTACTCAAATCTGTTTGTGGTTCCCAAAAAAGAGGGAACTTTCAGACCAATCCTGGACTTAAAGATCCTAAACAAATTCCTAAGAGTTCCATCGTTCAAGATGGAGACTATTAGGACAATTTTACCTATGATCCAAGAGGGTCAGTACATGACCACTGTAGATTTAAAAGATGCTTACCTTCACATACCGATTCACAAAGATCATTATCGGTACCTAAGGTTTGCCTTCCTAGACAGGCATTACCAGTTTGTGGCTCTTCCATTCGGATTGGCTACAGCTCCAAGAATCTTCACAAAGGTTCTGGGTGCTCTTCTGGCGGTACTAAGACCGCGGGGAATCTCGGTAGCTCCTTACCTAGACGACATTCTGATACAAGCTTCAAGCTTTCAAACTGCCAAGTCTCATGCAGAGTTAGTGCTGGCATTTCTAAGGTCACATGGATGGAAGGTGAACGAAAAGAAAAGTTCACTCGTTCCACTCACAAGAGTTCCCTTCCTGGGGACTCTTATAGATTCTGTAGAAATGAAGATTTACCTGACAGAGGACAGGCTAACAAGACTTCAAAGTGCTTGCCGCACCCTTCATTCCATTCAACACCCGTCAGTGGCTCAATGCATGGAGGTAATCGGCTTAATGGTAGCGGCAATGGACATAGTACCCTTTGCACGCTTACACCTCAGACCACTGCAACTGTGCATGCTAAGTCAGTGGAATGGGGATTACTCAGACTTATCCCCTTCTCTGAATCTGGATCAAGAGACCAGAAATTCTCTTCTATGGTGGCTTTCTCGGCCACATCTGTCCAGGGGGATGCCATTCAGCAGACCAGACTGGACAATTGTAACAACAGACGCCAGCCTTCTAGGTTGGGGTGCCGTCTGGAATACTCTGAAGGCTCAGGGACAATGGAGTCAGGAGGAGAGTCTCCTGCCAATAAACATTCTGGAATTGAGAGCAGTTCTCAATGCCCTCCTGGCTTGGCCCCAGTTGACAACTCGGGGGTTCATCAGGTTTCAGTCGGACAACATCACGACTGTAGCTTACATCAACCATCAGGGAGGGACAAGAAGCTCCCTAGCTATGATGGAAGTATCAAAGATAATTCGCTGGGCAGAGTCTCACTCTTGCCACCTGTCAGCAATCCACATCCCGGGAGTGGAGAACTGGGAGGCGGATTTCTTAAGTCGTCAGACTTTTCATCCGGGGGAGTGGGAACTTCATCCGGAGGTCTTTGCCCAAATACTTCGACGTTGGGGCAAACCAGAGATAGATCTCATGGCGTCTCGACAGAACGCCAAGCTTCCTCGTTACGGGTCCAGATCCAGGGATCCAGGAGCAGTCCTGATAGATGCCCTGACAGCACCTTGGGACTTCAGGATGGCTTACGTGTTTCCACCCTTCCCGTTGCTTCCTCGATTGATTGCCAGAATCAAACAAGAGAGAGCATCAGTGATTCTAATAGCACCTGCGTGGCCACGCAGGACTTGGTATGCAGACCTGGTGGACATGTCATCCTGTCCACCTTGGTCTCTACCTCTGAAACAGGACCTTCTGATACAGGGTCCCTTCAAACATCAAAATCTAACTTCTCTGAAGCTGACTGCTTGGAAATTGAACGCTTGATTTTATCAAGACGTGTGTTTTCTGAGTCAGTTATTGATACCTTAATACAGGCTAGGAAACCTGTTACCAGAAAGATTTACCATAAGATATGGCGTAAATACCTATATTGGTGTGAATCCAAAGGTTACTCTTGGAGTAAGGTTAGGATTCCTAGGATATTGTCTTTTCTACAAGAAGGTTTAGAAAAGGGTTTATCTGCTAGTTCATTAAAGGGACAGATCTCAGCTCTGTCCATTCTGTTAAACAAACGTCTGTCAGAAGTTCCTGACGTCCAGGCTTTTTGTCAGGCTTTGGCCAGGATTAAGCCTGTGTTTAAAACTGTTGCTCCACCATGGAGTTTAAACCTTGTTCTTAATGTTTTACAGGGCGTTCCGTTTGAACCCCTCCATTCCATTGATATAAAGTTGTTATCTTGGAAAGTTCTATTTTCTTTCATGTAATTAGCAAGAGTCCATGAGCTAGTGACGTATGGGATATACATTCCTACCAGGAGGGGCAAAGTTTCCCAAACCTTAAAATGCCTATAAATACACCCCTCACCACACCCACAATTCAGTTTTACAAACTTTGCCTCCGATGGAGGTGGTGAAGTAAGTTTGTGCTAGATTCTACGTTGATATGCGCTCCGCAGCAAGTTGGAGCCCGGTTTTCCTCTCAGCGTGCAGTGAGTGTCAGAGGGATGTGAGGAGAGTATTGCCTATTTGAATGCAGTGATCTCCTTCTAAGGGGTCTATTTCATAGGTTCTCTGTTATCGGTCGTAGAGATTCATCTCTTACCTCCCTTTTCAGATCGACGATATACTCTTATATATACCATTACCTCTGCTGATTCTCGTTTCAGTACTGGTTTGGCTATCTGCTATATGTAGATGAGTGTCCTGGGGTAAGTAAGTCTTATTTTCTGTGACACTCCTAGCTATGGTTGGGCACTTTGTTTATAAAGTTCTAAATATATGTATTCAAACATTTATTTGCCTTGACTCAGAATGTTCAACTTTCCTTATTTTTCAGACAGTCAGTTTCATATTTGGGATAATGCATTTTAATTTAACATTTTTTACCTTAAAATTTGACTTTTTCCCTGTGGGCTGTTAGGCTCGCGGGGGCTGAAAATGCTTCATTTTATTGCGTCATTCTTGGCGCTGACTTTTTTGGCGCAAAAATTCTATTTCCGTTTCCGGCGTCATACGTGTCGCCGGAAGTTGCGTCATTCTTTGACGTTATTTTGCGCCAAAAATGTCGGCGTTCCGGATGTGGCGTCATTTTTGGCGCCAAAAAGCATTTAGGCGCCAAATAATGTGGGCGTCTTATTTGGCGCGAAAAAATATGGGCGTCACTTTTGTCTCCACATTATTTAAGTCTCATTTTTTATTGCTTCTGGTTGCTAGAAGCTTGTTCTTTGGCATTTTTTCCCATTCCTGAAACTGTCATTTAAGGAATTTGATCAATTTTGCTTTATATGTTGTTTTTTTCTTTTACATATTGCAAGATGTTCCACGTTGCAACTGAGTCAGAAGATACTTCAGGAAAATCACTGCACAGTGCTGGAGTTACCAAGCTAAGTGTATCTGCTATAAACTTTTGGTATCTGTTTCTCCAGCTGTTATTTGTATTGCATGTCATGTCAAACTTATTAATGCAGATAAAATTTCCTTTAGTACTGTTACATTACCTGTTGCTGTTCCGTCAACATCTAATTTTCAGAGTGTTCCTGATAACATAAGAGATTTTATTTTTTAAATCCATTTAGAAGGCTATGTCTGTTATTTCTCCTTCTAGTATAAATAAGTCTTTTAAAACTTCTCTTTTTTTCAGATGAATTTTTAAATGAACATCATCATTCTGATACTGATAATGGTTCTTCTGGTTCAGAGGTTTCTGTCTCAGAGGTTGATGCTGATAAATCTTTGTATTTGTTCAAGATGGAATTTATTCGTTCTTTACTTAAAGAAGTATTATTTGCATTCGAAATAGAGGATTCTGGTCCTCTTGATTCTAAATGTAAACGTTTAAATAAGGTTTTTAAATCTCCTGTAGTTATTCCAGAAGTGTTTTATCTCCCTGATGCTATTTCTGAAGTAATTTCCAGGGAATGGAATAATTTGGGTAATTTATTTACTCCTTCTAGACGTTTAAGCAAATTATATCCTGTGCCATCTGACAGATTAGAGTTTTTTGAGACAAAAATCCCTAAGGTTATGGGGCTGTCTCTACTCCTGTTAATGTACTACTATTCCTACGGCAGATAGTATTTCATTTAAGGATCCTTTAGATAGGAAAATTGAATCCTTTCTAAGAAAAGCTTACTTATGTTCAGGTAATCTTCTTAGACCTGCTATATTTTTAGCGGATGTTGCTGCAGCTTCAACTTTTTGATTAGAAGCTTTAGCGCAACAAGTAACAGATCATAATTTTATAGCATTATTATTATTCTATAACATGCTAATAATTTTATTGGTGATACCATCTTTTGATATCATTAGAGTTGATGTCAGGTATATGTTTCTAGCTATTTTAGCTAGAAAAGCTTTATGGATTAAACTTGGAATGCTGACATGTCTTCTAAGTCATCTTTGCTTTCCCTTTCTTTCCAGGGTAAATAATCATTTTAGTTCCTTTCCTCACAAGGAACAAAAGCCTGATCCTTCATCCTCAGGAGCGGTATCAGTTTGGAAACTATTTCCAGTTTGGAATATATCCAAGCCTTATAGAAACCTATAGCCAGCTCCTAAGTACCTATGAAGGTGCGGCCCTTATTCCAGCTCAGCTGGTATGGGGCAGATTACGTTTTCTTCAAAGAAATTTGGATCAATTCCGTTCTTAATCTCTGGTTTCAGAAACATTGTTTCAGAAAGGTACAGAATTGGCTTCAAGTTAAGGCCTCCTGCTAAGAGATTCTTTTCTTTTCCGTGTCCCAGTTAACACAGCAAAGGCTCAGCATTTCTGTAATGTGTTTCAGATCTAGAGTTGGATCTGAAACACATTAGTATTTATGCCAGTTCCAGTTCTGGAACAGGGGCTGGGGTTTTATTTTATCTCTTCATTTGTACCAAAGAAGGTCAATTCCTTCAGACCAGTTCCGGATCTGTCATTATTGAATCGTTATGTTAGGATACCAACATTCAAGATGGTTATTGTAGGACTATCCTGCCTTTTGTTTAGCAAGGGCATTATATGTCTACAATAGATTTACAGGATGTGTATCTGCATATTCCGATTCATCCAGATCACTTTTAGTGTCTGAGATTCTCTTTTTAGACAAGCATTACCAGTTTTGTGGCTCTACCGTTTGGCCTAGCCTCAGTTCCAAGAATTTTTTTCAAAGGTTCTCGGTGCCCCTTTTTTCTGTAATCAGAGAATAGGGTTTTGGTATTTCCTTATTTGGACGATATTTTGGTACTTGCTCAGTCATCTCATTTTCGAAGAATCTCATACGAATCAACTTGTGTTGTTTCTTCAAATTCATGGTTGGAGGATCAATTTACCATTCAGTTCATTGATTCCTCAGACAAGGGTAACCTTTTTAGGTTTCTAGATAAATTCAGTGTCTATGACTCTGTCCTTGTCAGACAAGAGAAGTTTAACATTGATATCAGCTTGTCAAAACCTTCAGTCACAATCATTCCCTTTGGTAGCCTTATGCATGGAAATGTTGGGTCTTAGGACTGCCGCATCAGATGCGATCTCCTTTGCTCGTTTTCACATGCGACCTCTTCAGCTCTGTATGCTGAACCAATGGTGCAGGGATTACTCAAAGATATCTCAATTAATATCTTTAAACCGATTTTACAACACTCTCTGACATGGTGGACAGATCACCATCGTTTAGTTCAGGGGGCTTCTTTGTTCTTCCGACCTGGACTATAATCTCAACAGATGCAAGTCTTACAGGTTGGGGAGCTGTGTGGGGGTATCTGACGGCACAAGGGGTTTGGGAATCTCAGGAGGTGAGATTTCCGATCAATATTTTGGAACTCCGTGCAATTTTCAGAGCTCTTCAGTCTTGGCCTCTTCTCAAGAGAGAGTTGTTCATTTGTTTTCAGATAGACAATGTCACAACTGTGGCATACATCAATCATCAAGGAGGGACTCACAGTCCTCTGGCTATGAAAGAAGTATCTCGAATTTTGGTTTGGGCGGAATCCAGCTCCTGTCTAATCTCTGCGGTTCATATCCCAGGTATGGACAATTGGAAAGCGGATTATCTCAGTCGCCAAACGTTGCATCCGGGCGAATGGTCTCTTCACCCAGAGGTATTTCTTCAGATTGTTCAAATGTGGGAACTTCCAGAAATAGATCTGATGGCTTCTCATCTAAACAAGAAACTTCCCAGGTATCTGTCCAGATCCCGGGATCCTCAGGCGGAGGCAGTGGATGAATTATCACTTCCTTGGAAGTATCATCCTGCCTATATCTTTCCGCCTCTAGTTCTTCTTCCAAGAGTAATCTCCAAGATTCTGAAGGAATGCTCGTTTGTTCTGCTGGTAGCTCCGGCATGGCCTCACAGGTTTTGGTATGCGGATCTTGTCCGGATGGCCTCTTGCCAACCGTGGACTCTTCCGTTAAGACCAGACCTTTTGTCTCTAGGTCCTTTTTTCCATCAGGATCTGAAATCCTTAAATTTAAAGGTATGGAGATTGAACGCTTGATTCTTGGTCAAAGAGGTTTCTCTGACTCTGTGATTAATACTATGTTACAGGCTCGTAAATCTGTATCCAGAGAGATATATTATAGAGTCTGGAAGACTTATATTTCTTGGTGTCTTTCTCATCATTTTTTCTTGGCATTCTTTTAGAATACCGAGAATATTACAGTTTCTTCAGGATGGTTTAGATAAGGGTTTGTCCGCAAGTTCCTTGAAAGGTCAAATCTCTGCTCTTTCTGTTCTTTTTCACAGACAGATTGCTATTCTTCCTGATATTCATTGTTTTGTACAAGCTTTGGTTCGTATAAAGCCTGTCATTAAGTCAATTTCTCCTCCTTGGAGTTTGAATTTGGTTCTGGGGGTTCTTCAAGCTCCTCCATTTGAACCTATGCATTCATTGGATATTAAATTACTTTCTTGGAAAGTTTTGTTCCTTTTGGCCATCTCTTCTGCCAGAAGAGTTTCTGAATTATCTGCTCTTTCTTGTGAGTCTCCTTTTCTGATTTTTCATCAGGATAAGGCGGTGTTGCGAACTTCTTTTGAATTTTTACCTAAGTTGTGAATTCCAACAACATTAGTAGAGACATTGTGGTTCCTTCATTATGTCTTAATCCTAAGAATTCTAAGGAGAAATCGTTGCATTCTTTGGATGTTATTAGAGCTTTGAAATATTATGTTGAAGCTACTAAGTCTTTCCGAAAGACTTCAAGTTTATTTGTTATCTTTTCCGGTTTTAGAAAAGCCAGAAAACTTCTGCCATTTCTTTGGCATCTTGGTTGAAATCTTTAATTCATCTTGCCTATGTTGAGTCGGGTAAGACTCCGCCTCATAGGATTACAGCTCATTCTACTAGGTCAGTTTCTACTTCCTGGGTGTTTAGGAATGAAGCTTCGGTTGATCAGATTTGCAAAGCGGCAACTTGGTCCTCTTTGCATACTTTTACCAAATTCTACCATTTTGTTGTATTTTCTTCTTCTGAAGCAGTTTTTGGTAGAAAAGTACTTCAGGCAGCATTTTCAGTTTGAATCTTCTGCTTATGTTTTTCATTAAACTTTATTTTGGGTGTGGATTATTTTCAGCAGGAATTGGCTGTCTTTATTTTATCCCTCCCTCTCTAGTGACTCTTGTGTGGAAAGATCCACATCTTGGGTAGTCATTATCCCATACGTCACTAGCTCATGGACTCTTGCTAATTACATGAAAGAAAACATAATTTATGTAAGAACTTACCTGATAAATTCATTTCTTTCATATTAGCAAGAGTCCATGAGGCCCACCCTTTTTGTGGTGGTTATGATTTTTTTGTATAAAGCACAATTATTCCAATTCCTTATTTTATATGCTTTCGCACTTTTTTCTTATCACCCCACTTCTTGGCTATTCGTTAAACTGAATTGTGGGTGTGGTGAGGGGTGTATTTATAGGCATTTTAAGGTTTGGGAAACTTTGCCCCTCCTGGTAGGAATGTATATCCCATACGTCACTAGCTCATGGACTCTTGCTAATATGAAAGAAATGAATTTATCAGGTAAGTTCTTACATAAATTATGTTTTTAATGGCTATTTCCTCGGCTCGAAGAGTCTCTGAATTATCAGCCTTACATTGTGATTCTCCTTATTTGATTTTTCATTCGGATAAGGTTGTCCTGCGTACTAAACCTGGGTTCTTACCTAAGGTAGTTACTAACAGGAATATCAATCAAGAGATTGTTGTTCCTTCTTTATGCCCAAATCCTTCTTCAAAGAAGGAACGTCTACTGCACAACCTGGATGTAGTCCGTGCTCTAAAATTTTACTTACAGGCAACTAAGGAATTTCGACAAACGTCTTCTCTGTTTGTCATTTACTCTGGGCAGAGGAGAGGTCAAAAAGCTTCCGCTACCTCTCTTTCTTTTTGGCTTCGTAGCATAATTCGTTTAGCTTATGAGACTGCTGGACAGCAGCCTCCTGAAAGAATTACAGCTCATTCTACTAGAGCTGTGGCTTCCACTTGGGCCTTCAAGAATGAGGCCTCTGTTGAACAGATTTGCAAGGCTGCAACTTGGTCTTCGCTTCATACTTTTTCCAAATTTTACAAATTTGACACTTTTGCTTCATCGGAGGCTATTTTTGGGAGAAAGGTTCTTCAGGCAGTGGTTCCTTCTGTATAAAGAGCCTGCCTATCCCTCCCGTCATCCGTGTACTTTTGCTTTGGTATTGGTATCCCAGAAGTAATGATGACCCGTGGACTGATCACACTTAACAGAAGAAAACATAATTTATGCTTACCTGATAAATTCCTTTCTTCTGTAGTGTGATCAGTCCACGGCCCGCCCTGTTTTTAAGGCAGGTAAATATTTTTTAATTTATACTCCAGTCACCACTTCACCCTTGGCTTTTCCTTTCTCGTTGGTCCTTGGTCGAATGACTGGGAGTGACGTAGAGGGGAGGAGCTATATACAGCTCTGCTGGGTGAATCCTCTTGCACTTCCTGTTGGGGAGGAGTAATATCCCAGAAGTAATGATGACCCGTGGACTGATCACACTACAGAAGAAAGGAATTTATCAGGTAAGCATAAATTGTTATATATATATATATGTATGTGTATATATATATATATATATATATATATATATATGTATGTGTATATGTATGTGTATATATATATGTATATGTATGTGTATATATATGTGTATATATATATGTATATATATGTATATATATATATGTATGTGTGTGTGTATATATATATATATATATATATATATATATATATATATATATATATATATATATATATATATATATATATATATATATATATATATATATATATATATATACACAAAAGCAGGGAACCAGCACTCTTTTCACATCCAGCTGCCGGGGTGCGCTTACAAGCATTCAAATATCCGCACATCAAAGAAGGTACTCTCCGTTTAAATAAGCCGTTTATTAGTAAACGTTTTCGGAGTCTCCCCCGTCCTCAGACCACTTACAGGCATCAATAGAATATCACCTTAAATACCTACTTACCCCCACCGTGAGACACCGCCATCAGACTCCCAGCTTCCGTGTAGCGCAACTGCCCGGAACTAGGGAGAGCCAACGGGGACAAACTACAAAATAAAAGTGCAAAGTAAAAATCATAACGAAAACATATATTAGTGCAGCAATCCTCCTACAACAAAGTAACTAAAATAAGTGCTGTGTTACATATTAGTATTTCTGCCTTTACCTAAGCACACTGTCACTTATATAGATCGTACCAACCCCTTATGCTAACTCATAAAATACGCATCTAGTGTTTGTCTACACTCTAACCTTTAAAGAAAAATATATTAAAGGGGTTGCCTATATGTACTAGATCCACTCTTCATGTGGTAAACTAATGCCCTCAACTGGACTTAAGTAAATAGTCAAAACTGTTACTTCAGTACTCATTATACAGACTTAAAGAAATTAATTAATCATCTAGAAGACACATACAGACCTATTAATACATCTTAACTGAAATGACCTTAAATAAGAAATATTATCTACTCCATCTTATTCAATGCATACTAGTGTTCCTTACTTCGGCAGATATCTTATTGTACATAGAGGTCCTAGGTGCAAAAAGCACACCCAATGCCATAACCTCATTATACCAATTCATTAAACAAGTGGCCCACATAGCAAATGTAAGTGCAAACTGTCCCTACCTTCCCTACTGGCGAAAAGGAGGCAGTGAGCATACATCCACTACAACATTTATAGAAAGCATTGGAAGTCCAACTGGACATTGAGCCCCTTTGGGTACATAGTCTCCAAATTAAAAATCCACTGGGACTCCCGTTGTAGTAGACGTCTGCCCCTGTCACCACCCCTAGAGTTACGTGGTATGTGGTCTATGATAATATATCGAAGGTCAGACACAGCATGACCACTGGTACAGAAGTGGCGAGCCACCAGTTGGTCCGAATCACCATTCTTGATTGCCAGCCGAACATTTGCTATGTGGGCCACTTGTTTAATGAATTGGTATAATGAGGTTATGGCATTGGGCGTGCTTTTTGCACCTAGGACCTCTATGTACAATAAGATATCTGCCGAAGTAAGGAACACTAGTATGCATTGAATAAGATGGAGTAGATAGTATTTCTTATTTAAGGTCATTTCAGTTAAGATGTATTAATAGGTCTGTATGTGTCTTCTAGATGATTAATTAATTTCTTTAAGTCTGTATAATGAGTACTGAAGTAACAGTTTTGACTATGTACTTAAGTCCAGTTGAGGGCATTAGTTTACCACATGAAGAGTGGATCTAGTACATATAGGCAACCCCTTTAATATATTTTTCTTTACAGGTTAGAGTGTAGACAAACACTAGATGCGTATTTTATGAGTTAGCATAAGGGGTTGGTACGATCTATATAAGTGACAGTGTGCTTAGGTAAAGGCAGAAATACTAATATGTAACACAGCACTTATTTTAGTTACTTTGTTGTAGGAGGATTGCTGCACTAATATGTTTTAGTTATGATTTTTACTTTGCACTTTTATTTTGTAGTTTGTCCCCGTTGGCTCTCCCTAGTTCCGGGCGCGCATGCGCAGTTGCGCTACACGGAAACTGGGAGTCTGATGGCGGTGTCTCACGGTGGGGGTAAGTAGGTATTTAAGGTGATATTCTATTGATGCCTGTAAGTGGTCTGAGGACGGGGGAGACCCCGAAAACGTTTACTAATAAACGGCTTATTTAAACGGAGAGTGCCTTCTTTGATGTGCGGAGATGTATGTATATGTATGTATGTATATATATATGTATATGTGTGTGTATATTTCTTTCTTTCATGTAATTGGCAAGAGTCCATGAGACGTATGGGATATACAATCCTACCAGGAGGAGCAAAGTTTCCCAAACCTCAAAATGCCTATAAATACACCCCTCGCCACACCCAAAATTCAGTTTTACAAACTTTACCTCTTATGGAGGTGGTGAAGTAAGTTTGTGCTAAGATTTCTACGTTGACATGCGCTTCTCAGCATTTTTGAAGCCAGTTTCCTCTGAGTACAGTGAATGTCAGAGGGATGTGAAGGGAGTATCGCCTATTTCATAGGTTCTCTGTTATCGGTGGTAGAGATTCATCTTCTACCTTTTTCAGATCAACGATATACTCTTATATTCCATTACCTATACTGATAACCATTTCAGTACAGGTTTGGCTATCTGCTATATGTGGTTGGGTGTCTTCAGGTAAGTATGTTTTCGTTACTTAAGACACTCTCAGCTATGGTTTGGCACTTTATGTATTTATATAAAGTTTTAAATATATGTAGTGTACTTATATTTGCCATGATTCAGGTTTCAGTATATTTCCTTTGGCAGACTGTCAGTTTCATATCTGGGTAATGCATTTTTTTAGAAAAAAATGTCTTACCTGCGGTGTAGTCTTTTTTCAATTGACTGTAATTTTTCAAATTCGCGGGCAGAATTAGGCTTGCGAGGGCGCAAAATGCAAAAGTTTATTGCGTCATTCTTGGCGCAAAATTTTTTTGCAGCAAAGTTACGTTAGTTGACGCAAATTCGTAATTTCGGGCGTCTTAGTTGACGCCCGGTCCTTTCACAAGGTTGCATCAGCTATGACGCGATTGTGATTTCGGGACATTTTTGGCGCCAAAAGTATTTTTCTGTTTGTTGTGCGTCATACTTGGCGCCAAATATTTAAATTTATTTTAGACCCCATTCCTATTTGCCTCATGTCTTTATGTCAGAGGGCTATGCTGTTTGCATTTTTTTCCCATTCCTGAAACTGCCATATAAGGAAATTGATACTTTTGCTTTATATGTTGTTTTTTTCTCTTACATTTGCAAGATGTCTCAATCTGATCCTGTCTCAGAAATCACTGTTGGAACCCTGCTGCCTGATAACAGTTCTACCAAAGCTAAGTGCATTTGTTGTAAACTTGTGGAGATTATACCTCCAGCTGTGGTTTGTAATAGTTGTCATGATAAACTTTTACATGCAGAAAATGTATTCATCAGTAGTAGTTCATTACCTGTTGTTGTTCCCTCAACATCTAATGCACAAGATATACCTGTAAATTTAAAATAATTTATTTCTGATTCTATTCAGAAGGCTTTGTCTGCCATTCCTCCTCCTAATAAACGTAAAAGGTCTTTTAAAACATAAGGTTGATGAAATTTCAAATGACCAGCAACATACTGAATAATACTTCTCTGATGAGGATCTATCTGATTCAGAAGATCCTGCCTCAGATATTGACACTGATAAATCCTCTTATTTATTTAAATTGGAGTATATTTGTTCTTTGTTAAAAGAAGTATTGATTACATTGGCTCTGGAGGAAACTAGTCCTCTTGATATTAAAACTAGTAAACGTTTAAATTCTGTTTATAAACCTCCTGTGGTTATTCCAGAGGTTTTTCCAGTTCCTGATGCTATTTCTGATATGATTTATAAGGAATGGAATAAGCCTGGTACTTTTTATTCCTTCTTCAAGGTTTAAAAAGTTGTATCCTTTGCCAGCAGTTAGATTGGAGTTTTGTGTAAAGATCCCCAAAGTTGATGGGGCTATCTCTACTCTTGCTAAACGTACTACTATTCCTACGGAAGATGGTACTTCTTTTAAGGATCCTTTAGATAGGAAACTTGAATCTTTTCTAAGGAAAGCTTATTTATATTCAGGTCATCTTCTTAGGCCTGCAATTTCTTTGGCTGATGTTGCAGCTGCTTCAACTTTTTGGTTGGATACTTTAGTGCAACAAGTATCGGATCATGATTTGTCTAGCATTAAGTTGATTCAACATGCTAATAATTTCATTTGTGATGCCATTTTTGATACTATCAAAATTGATGTTAAATATATGTCTTTAACTAGAAGAGCTTTGTGGCTCATCTTGGAATACTGATATGACTTCTAAGTCCAGATTGCTATCTCTTTCTTTCCAAGGTAATACATTATTTGGTTCTCAGTTGGATTCAATAATTTCAACTGTTACTGGGGAAGGGAGTTTTTTTTTTGCCTCGGGATAAAAAAACCTAAGGATAAATCTAAAGCTTTTAACCGTTTTCGTTCCTTTCGACAAAATAAGGAACAGAAACCTAATCCTTCCCCCAAGGAATCTGCTTCCAATTGGAAACCTTCTTCAAATTGGGATAAATCCAAGCCATTTAAGAGATCAAAACCAGCCCCCAAGTCCGCATGAAGGTGCGGCCCTCATTCCAGCTTAGCTGGTAGGGGGCAGATTAATTTTTCAAAGATGTTTGGATCAATTCGGTCCAAAATCATTGGATTCAGAGTATTGTCTCTCAGGGGTACAGAATAGAATTCAGAGCGAGACCACCTGTGAGAAAAAAAAATTCTCTTACGCATTCCGGTAAACCCAGCAAAGGCTCAGGCTTTTCTGAAGTGTGTTTCAGACCTGGAGTTATCAGCGGTAATCATGCCAGTTCCGTTTCAGGAACAGGGTCTGGGGTTTTATTTAAATTTATTTATTGTCCCAAAGAGAGAAGATTCATTCAGACCAGTTTTGGATCTAAAGATTTTGAATCGATATGTAAGAGTACCAACTTTCAAAATGGTGACTATAAGGACTATTCTGCCTTTTGTTCAGCAAGGGCATTATATGTCCACAATAGACTTACAGGATGCATATCTTCATATTCCGATTCATCCAGATCACTATCAGTTCCTGAGATTCTCTTTTCTAGACGAGCATTACGAATTTGTTGCTCTTCCTTTTGGCCTAACAACCGCTTCAAGAATCTTTTCAAAGGTTCTAGGTGCCCTACTCTCTGTGAGCGGGGTATTGCGGTATTTCCTTATTTGGACGATATCTTGGTACTCGCTCAATCTTTACGTTCTGCAGCATCTCACACGAATCAACTAGTGTTGTTTCTTCGAAGACATGGTTGGAGGATCAATTTACCAAAAAGTTATTTGATTCCTCAGACAAGGGTAACCTTTTTAGTTTTCCAGATAGATTCAGTGTCCATGACTTTGACTCTATCAGACGAGAGACATTTGAAATTGGTTGCAGCCTGTCAGAACCTTCAGTCTCAGTCATTCCCTTCAGTAGCTATGTGCATGGAATTTTTAGGGCTCATGACTGCAGCATCGGACGCGATCCCCTTTGCTCGTTTTCATATGAGACCTCTCCAGCTTTGTATGGTGCAGGGATTATACAAGGTTATCACAATTAATATCCTTAAATCCCTATGTTCGACTTTCTCTGACTTGGTGGTTAGTCACCATCGTATTATTTTAGGGGCCTCTTTCGTTCGTTCAACCTGGACTTTGATCACAACAGATGCGAGTCTTTCAGGTTGGGGAGTTGTTTGGGGATCTTTGACAGCACAAGGAGTTTGGAAATCTCAAGAGGCAAGATTACCAATAAATATTTTGGAACTCTGTGCGATTCTCAGGGCTCTTCAATTTTGGCCTCTGTTGAAGA
The DNA here is from genome assembly GCF_027579735.1 of Bombina bombina. Classification (NCBI taxonomy): domain Eukaryota; kingdom Metazoa; phylum Chordata; class Amphibia; order Anura; family Bombinatoridae; genus Bombina; species Bombina bombina. Next base: position 1,338,203,533 of record NC_069500.1, on the reverse strand, counting down.
GAGAACCGTTCATTTGTTTTCAGAGAGACAATGTCACAACTGTGGCATATGTCAATCATCAGGGTGGGACTCACAGTCCTCAAGCTATGAAAGAAATATCTCTGATACTTGTTTGGGCGGAATCCTGCTCCTGTCTAATTTCTGCGGTTCATATCCCAGGTATAGACAATTGGGAAGCGGATTACCACAGTCGTCAGACTTTATCTGATGGCATCTCATCTAAACAAAAAACTTTCCAGGTACTTGTCCAGGTCCAGGGATCCTCAGGCGGAAGCAGTGGATGCATTGACACTTCCTTGGTGTTATTAACCTGCTTATATTTTCCCGCCTGTAGTTCTTCTTCCAATAGTTATCTCCAAGATCATCATGGAGCAATCGTTTGTGCTGCTGGTAGCTCCAGCATGGCCTCACAGGTTTTGGTATGCAGATTTTGTTCAGATGTCCAGTTGCCAATCTTGGCCACTTTCACTAAGGCCAGACCTATCTCAAGGTCGGTTTTTGCATCAGGATCTCAAATCATTAAATTTGAAGGTATGGAGATTGAACGCTTAGTGCTTAGTCATAGAGGTTTCTCTGACTCAGTGATTAATACTATGTTGCAGGCTTGTAAATCTGTTTTCTCTTGTTAAGTGTATCCAGTCCACGGATCATCCATTACTTGTGGGATATATTCCCTTCCCAACAGGAAGTTGCAAGAGGATCACCCACAGCAGAGCTGCTATATAGCTCCTCCCCTACATGTCATATCCAGTCATTCTCTTGCAACCCTCAACATAGATGGAGGTCGTAAGAGGACTGTGGTGTTTTATACTTAATTATTTCTTCAATCAAAAGTTTGTTATTTTTAAATGGCACAGGAGTGTGCTGTTTTTTTCTCAGGCAGTATTTGGAAGAAGAATCTGCCTGCGTTTTCTATGATCTTAGCAGAAGTAACTAAGATCCACTGGCTGTTCTCACACATTCTGAGGAGTGGGGTAACTTCAGAAAGGGAATGGCGTGCGGGGTATCCTGCAACTAAGGTATGTGCAGTAAAATATTTTTCTAAGGAATGGAATTGACTAAGAAAATGCTGCTGATACCGAAGTAATGTAAGTAAAGCCTTAAATGCAGCGAAAGCGACTGGTATCAGGCTTATTAATGTATGTGCAGTAAAATAATTTTCTAGGTAATGGAATTTGACTAAGAAAATGCTGCTAATACTGAAGTAATGTAGTAAAGCCTTAAATGCAGTAGAAGCGACTGGTATCAGGCTTATCATTAGAGATGCATACTCTTTAAAAAAAGATGTTTTAAAACGTTTGCTGGCATGTTTAATCGTTTTTTTGAGGTACATTGGTGATAAAATTTATTGGGGCATATTTTTTCCACATGGCTAACTTAATTTCTGCATAGAAACAGTTAACTGAGGCTTCCCACTGTTGTAATAAGTGGGAGGGGCCTATTTTAGCGCTTTTTTGCGCAGTAAAAATTCAGACTCAGTCTTCCTGCTTCTTCTTGCATGATCCAGGACATCTCTAGAGAGCTCAAGGGACTTCAAAGGTCATTTTGAGGGAGGTAATCAGTCACAGCAGACCTGTGACAGTGTGTTTGACTGTGTTTAAAAACGTTTTTTTCTCTATTGATTATCCGGTTTGGGTATTAAGGGTTTAATCATCCATTTGCAAGTGGATGCAATGCTCTGCTAATTTAATACATTTTCTGTGAAATTTTGGTTGGTATAACTGATTTGGTTCATTGTTATTTCAACTTGAGACAGGTTGTGTGCTTCTTAAAGGCGCAGTAGCGTTTATTTTGCTTGTAAACTGATTTTAAAGTGTTTTCCAAGCTTCCTAGTCTCATTGCTAGTCTGTTTAAACATGTCTGACACAGATGAATCTGTTTGTTCATTATGTTTGAAGGCCAGTGTGGAGCCCCATAGAAATGTGTACTAAATGTATTGATTTCACTTTAAATAATAAAGGCAACTAAAGATTTTCGGCAAACTTCTTCCCTGTTTGTCGTTTACTCTGGTCAGAGGAGAGGTCAAAAAGCTTCGGCAACCTCTCTCTCCTTTTGGCTTCATAGCATAATACGTTTAGCCTATGAGACTGCTGGACAGCAGCCCCCTGAAAGGATTACAGCTCATTCTACTAGAGCTGTGGCTTCCACCTGGGCCTTTAAAAATGAGGCCTCTGTTGAACAGATTTGCAAGGCTGCGACTTGGTCTTCGCTTCACACCTTTTCAAAATTTTACAAATTTGACACTTTTGCTTCTTCGGAGGCTGTTTTTGGGAGAAAGGTTCAACAGGCAGTGGTTCCTTCCGTTTACGTTCCTGCCTTGTCCCTCCCATCATCCGTGTACTTCAGCTTTGGTATTGGTATCCCACAAGTAATGGATGATCCGTGGACTGGATACACTTAACAAGAGAAAACATAATTTATGCTTACCTGATAAATTTATTTCTCTTGTAGTTTATCCAGTCCACGGCCTGCCCTGTCTTTTTAAGGCAGATCTAAATTTTAATTAAAAACTCCTGTCACCACTGCACCCTATGGTTTCTCCTTTCTTGTTTTGTTTCGGTCGAATGACTGGATATGACATGTAGGGGAGGAGCTATATAGCAGCTCTGCTGTGGGTGATCCTCTTGCAACTTCCTGTTGGGAAGGGAATATATCCCACAAGTAATGGATGATCCGTGGACTGGATACACTACAAGAGAAATAAATTTATCAGGTAAGCATAAATTATGTTTTTAGAAAGATTTATTATCGAGTTTGGAAGACTTACATTTCATGGTGTTCTTCTCATAAATTCTCTTGGCATTCTTTTAGAATTCCTAGAATTTTACAGTTTCTTCAGGATGGTTTGGATAAAGGTTTGTCTGCAAGTTCCTTGAAAGGACAAATCTCTGCTCTTTCTGTTTTATTTCACAGAAAGATTGCTAAACTTCCTGATATTCATTGTTTTGTGCAGGCTTTGGTTCGTATCAAGCCTGTCATTAAATCAATCTCTCCTCCTTGGAGTCTTAATTTAGTTTTGAAGGCTTTACAGGCTCCTCCGTTTGAGCCTATGCATTCTTTGGACATTAAACTACTTTCTTGGAAAGTGTTTTTCCTTTTGGCCATCTCTTCTGCTAGAAGAGTTTCAGAATTATCTGCTCTCTTGTGAATCTCCTTTTCTGATTTTTTCATCAGGATAAGGCGGTTTTGCGGACTTCATTTAAATCCTTACCTAAGGTTGTGAATTCTAACAACATTAATTGAGAAATTGTTGTCCCTTTCTTGTGTCCTAAACATAAGAATTCTTTGGACAGATCCTTACATTCTTTGGAATATTATGTTGCTTTCTGGTTCTAGGAAAGGTCAGAAGTCTTCTGCTGTTTCCTTGGCTTAGTGGTTAAAGTTTTTGATTCATCAAGCTTATTTGGAGTCTGTTCAAGCCCCGCCTCAGAGAATTACAGCTCATTCTACTAGATCAGTCTCTACTTTGTGAGCTTTTAAAAATGAAGCTTCAGTTGATCAGATTTGCAAAGCAGCAACTTGGTCTTCTTTGCATACATTTACTAAATTCTACCGTTTTGATGTATTTGCTTCTTCGGAAGCAGTTTTTGGTAGAAAAGTTCTTCAGGCAGCTGTTTCAGTTTGATTCTTCTGCTTATGATTTAAGTTTTTTCCTTTCATTTATGAGAATAAACTTATATTTTGGGTTGTGGATTAATTTTTTTCAGCGGAAAATGGCTGTTTTTATTTTTATCTCTCCCTCTCTAGTGACTCTTGCGTGGAGTTCCACATCTTGGGTATTGCTATCCCATACGTCACTAGCTCATGGACTCTTGCCAATTACATGAAAGAAAACATAATTTATGTAAGCACTTACCTGATAAATTAATTTCTTTCATATTGGCAAGAGTCCATGAGGCCCACCCTTTTTATAGTGGTTATGATATTTTTGTATAAAGCACAGTTATTTCCAAATTCCTTTGTTGATGCTTTTTACTCCTTTCTTTATCACCCCACTTCTTGGCTATTCGTTAAACTGAATTGTGGGTGTGGTGAGGGGTGTATATATATAGACATTTTGAGGTTTGGGAAACTTTGCCCCTCCTGGTTGGATTGTATATCCCAAACGTCACTAGCTCATGGACTCTTGCCAATATGAAAGAAATGAATTTATCAGGTTCTTACATAAATTATTTTTTTTTAATTTCAACCTAAAACTAGACCGCAGAGGTTGTTCATAAAACTACCACCCTTTTTTACACAATAGTTTAAACACTTCTTGCCAGTAAAGATTTGTAGTGTCTCAAATATAGTGTTTTGAAAAGTGGAAAAAAAAATCTGAGTTACTACCATGTACACATTTCATTTTAGTTTTTTTTGTTTGTCGAAGTCTTAAATATAAATCATGTTTTCTTTCTTTTTCATTAGTTATGTGAGAAAGGTGGCCATCTTAAGCTGTGTGAGGGACTCTGTTATGCTGCCTTTCATTTATCCTGCCTTGGACTTTCTGAAAGGCCAGTGGGGAAATTTCTATGCAAGGAATGTTCGTCTGGTAAGTCACAAGCTTCATTTTACATTGCTTACATTTGTACGCAGGATAATTCATGCGAGATGTTCATGTCAATTTGCAAATAACACGTTCTTAAATGTGCAGCTACCTCAGTAAAACACTTTGAAAGGTGGTATTTATTGTTTTAAGCTAAAAAAACGTAAGGTTTTCCTGTATGCAGGTTATTTTTTTTTAGTTAATATATTTTTTAACCCTTGCTTTTCTTTTTCTTCATAAACTGGGAGAGTCCACAGCGGCATTCATTATTTTTGGGAAATTCAAAACCTGGCCACCAGGAGGCGGCAAAGACACCTTAGCCAAAGGCTTAAATACCTCCCCCAGTCATTCTTTGCCTCTCGTCACAGGAGGTTGGCAGTGAAGTGTCAGAAGTTTCGGTAGTCTCTTATGGAGGGAGTTAACCTGAGGAAACAGCCTGTGGTGGCTGAGAAACATGTCGCTGTTTTTAAAATAAAAGTTTTTAAATATACACTTGCTTTATCACAATTATTCTGCTCCTGTTTGGGGGCAGAGTGTGTGTGCTAGTTCTATCTTCCAAAGTGGTGATTTTCTGCATCCTGCAAATTGGATTCCACAGTCCACTGGGCGGCTGAGAGGTCCCAGTACTGCTGATATTGCACCTGGTGGTGCTTTGTTTCCTGTAAGTACAACCTTGAATCCTTTATCTGGTGTACAAACGTTACTGGGCTATGTGTGTGCCTTTTTTGCCCTTATAGGCATCATAGGATAGGCCCTCGCCAAGGATCATCTCTATCTGGCTGGAGACAGCAGTGAGCTGGACCACTGTTTGATGTTCCAGGCTGCCACAATAGCACCATTTGGGTGCGCTACGCTTGTGAGTATATTTCCTATCCTGCTGGTGTTTTGTATCCGACTGCCGTGACGTTACTAGGCCATGTTGGCGCCTCTGTGCTTCTTTCTCTTATAGATCACGCCACACCAGGATGACCGTCCTATGACAGAGAGCTGCCTTCTTTCTTTTGGATTGTTCTTTGTGTGGACATTTTGTCATTTGATTATACCAATATCATCTGGGTCCACTTGTGAGCATATCATCTCTAATAATCTGATATAAGTGTGCTAGGTTTATTGTATATTCTCTTAATTATCTGTATATATCTGCTTACTGTTTGCTGCTTATTGTTAGCGCCCCCTAGGAGTGTGGTGTATGTTCTATATGCACCACCCTCCTTATATCTCTTATGGAGGGTAGTACTCTTCGGAATGGGACGGGAGTTTTAAGTAGTCCTGTCAGCCTCTCAGTGAGAGCATGGATGAAGGTTAGAGTCCGGAGATGCAGGGAGAGTCTTTCTGTGAAACCATCCCAACTCATATTAACAGCTCCATAAGCAATCAGCGTTGACGAGTTTGGCTGCCTGCTTTCTTCACTCAAGTCCATGTCAGAAGTGACGCTACTATCTGTCACACTTGAAGGGCTGTGCTCCCGTTCCACGGCGTAGATTCTGGTAAGATCGTTTCATTTTATTTTCCATATGGTAATGTATGAAGTCAGGGTCCCAGTGGGACTCGTTTATCTTATTGAATCAAGGGATAATATCTCCTTAGGGGGTTATTAAACAGGGTGGGACTTTAATCATGTTCGTTATGTGATTTTGTCTAATGTGTAGTGATACTTGGGCTCGTGTTTTTTTCGTAACATAGGCCTTTATTGAAGGTTGTGCTGTCTTTACGGACTGGTGCTTTTTTGTTTTGTTACTGCACGGTGCACCTTGTGACCAGGCGTGGTCATGCTCCTGTCCTCCATTTCCCTATTCCTGGCCATGTGGCGACAAAGAGATTCTGTTTTGCTAGAGTCTGGGTCATAGGAGGTGATGAGTGCACCAGCCATTGCTGGTGTAAAAGGTGCCGTTTATTTTTTGTCCATATTTATAATTTCCAAGTTATGGAGGATCCTGATTTTTTTGGAGACGGATGTCTGATTCAGATTCTTCTTCTTGCGAAGAATATGAAAGGGCCCGGGTGATCCATGCCCATCAGTTATGTTTCGAATGCCGCTTATTAGTGTTCTGCTCTCCGGATTTGGGGATCTTAGACTCTGCTGAGGCATCCGCCCCTGGGGATTCCGTTTCCCACGTGGCGCGCGCCCTAGAACCTTCCTTTGCTACAGAAGCAGGTGTCCCGAACGCCGTCTATACTTCTCCGGATGGTGGCTTGTTTCCTCCAGAGGTTACGGCACGGTTCCGCATGGCCATATCGATGGCGTTGGCACATTTACATTTCTTTCATGTAATTGGCCATTGGTCCATGAGCTAGTGACGTATGGGATATACAGTCCTACCAGGAGGGGCAAAGTTTCCCAAACCTTGAAATGCCTATAAATACACCCCTCACCACACCCACAATACAGTTTTTACAAACTTTGCCTCCGATGGAGGTGGTGAAGTAAGTTTGTGCTAGATTCTACGTTGATATGCGCTCCACAGCAAGTTGGAGCCCGGTTTTCCTCTCAGCGTGCAGTGAATGTCAGAGGGATGTGAGGAGAGTATTGCCTATTTGAATGCAGTGATCTCCTTCTACGGGGTCTATTTCATAGGTTCTCTGTTATCGGTCGTAGAGATTCATCTCTTACCTCCCTTTTCAGATCGACGATATACTCTTATATATACCATTACCTCTGCTGATTCTCGTTTCAGTACTGGTTTGGCTTTCTACAAACATGTAGATGAGTGTCCTGGGGTAAGTAAATCTTATTTTCTGTGACACTCTAAGCTATGGTTGGGCACTTTGTTTATAAAGTTCTAAATATATGTATTCAAACATTTATTTGCCTTGACTCAGAATGTTCAACTTTCCTTATTTTTCAGACAGTCAGTTTCATATTTGGGATTATGCATTTAAATTATTCATTTTTTCTTACCTTCAAAAATTTGACTCTTTTTTCCCTGTGGGCTGTTAGGCTCGCGGGGGCTGAAAATGCTTCATTTTATTGCGTCATTCTTGGCGCGGACTTTTTTGGCGCAAAAAATTATTTTCCGTTTCCGGCGTCATATGTGTCGCCGGAAGTTGCGTCATTTTTTGACGTTATTTTGCGCCAAAAATGTCGGCGTTCCGGATGTGGCGTCATTTTTGGCGCCAAAAGCATTTAGGCGCCAAATAATGTGGGCGTCTTATTTGGCGCTAAAAAATATGGGCGTCGCTTTTGTCTCCACATTATTTAAGTCTCATTTTTCATTGCTTCTGGTTGCTAGAAGCTTGTTCTTTGGCATTTTTTCCCATTCCTGAAACTGTCATTTAAGGAATTTGATCAATTTTGCTTTATATGTTTTTTCTCTTACATATTGCAAGATGTCTCACGTTGCATCTGAGTCAGAAGATACTACAGGAAAATCGCTGTCTAGTGCTGGATCTACCAAAGCTAAGTGTATCTGCTGTAAACTTTTGGTAGCTATTCCTCCGGCTGTTGTTTGTATTAATTGTCATGACAAACTTGTTAATGCAGATATTTCCTTTAGTAAAGTACCAGTGTCTGTTGCAGTTCCTTCAACATCTAAGGTGCAGAATGTTCCTGATAACATAAGAGATTTTGTTTCTGAATCCATCAAGAAGGCTATGTCTGTTATTTCTCCTTCTAGTAAACGTAAAAAATCTTTTAAAGCTTCTCTCCCTACAGATGAATTTTTAAATGAACATCATCATTCTGATTCTGATGACTCTTCTGGTTCAGAGGATTCTGTTTCAGAGATTGATGCTGATAAATCTTCATATTTATTTAAAATGGAATTTATTCGTTCTTTACTTAAAGAAGTATTAATTGCTTTAGAAATAGAGGATTCTGGTCCTCTTGATACTAATTCTAAACGTTTAGATAAGGTATTTAAATCTCCTGTGGTTATTCCAGAAGTTTTTCCTGTTCCTAATGCTATTTCTGCAGTAATTTCCAAAGAATGGGATAAATTGGGTAATTCATTTACTCCTTCTAAACGCTTTAAGCAATTATATCCTGTACCGTCTGACAGGTTAGAATTTTGGGACAAAATCCCTAAAGTTGATGTGGCTATTTCTACCCTTGCTAAACGTACTACCATTCCTACATCAGATGGTACTTCGTTTAAAGATCCTTTAGATAGGAAAATTGAATCCTTTCTAAGAAAAGCTTATCTGTGTTCAGGTAATCTTCTTAGACCTGCTATATCATTGGCTGATGTTGCTGCAGCTTCAACTTTTTGATTGGAAACTTTAGCGCAACAAGTAACAAATCATGATTCTCATGATATTATTATTCTTCTTCAGCATGCTAATAATTTTATCTGTGATGCCATTTTTGATATTATCAGAGTTGATGTCAGGTTTATGTCTCTAGCTATTTTAGCTAGAAGAGCTTTATGGCTTAAGACTTGGAATGCTGATATGGCTTCTAAATCAACTCTACTTTCCATTTATTTCCAGGGTAACAAATTATTTGGTTCTCAGTTGGATTCTATTATCTCAACTGTTACTGGTGGGAAAGGAACTTTTTTACCACAGGATAAAAAATCTAAAGGTAAAAACAGGGCTAATAATCGTTTTCGTTCCTTTCGTTTCAACAAAGAACAAAAGCCTGATCCTTCATCCTCAGGAGCAGTTTCAGTTTGGAAACCATCTCCAGTCTGGAATAAATCCAAGCCTGCTAGAAAGGCAAAGCCTGCTTCTAAGTCCACATGAAGGTGCGTCCCTCATTCCAGCTCAGCTGGTAGGGGGCAGGTTACGTTTTTTCAAAGAAATTTGGATCAATTCTGTTCACAATCTTTGGATTCAGAACATTGTTTCAGAAGGGTACAGAATTGGTTTCAAGATGAGACCTCCTGCAAAAAGATTTTTTCTTTCCCGTGTCCCAGTAAATCCAGTGAAAGCTCAAGCATTTCTGAATTGTGTTTCAGATCTAGAGTGGGCTGGAGTAATTATGCCAGTTCCAGTTCCGGAACAGGGGATGGGGTTTTATTCAAATCTCTTCATTGTACCAAAGAAGGAGAATTCCTTCAGACCAGTTCTGGATCTAAAAATATTGAATCGTTATGTAAGGATACCAACGTTCAAGATGGTAACTGTAAGGACTATCTTGCCTTTTGTTCAGCAAGGGAATTATATGTCCACAATAGATTTACAGGATGCATATCTGCATATTCCGATTCATCCAAATCATTATCAGTTCCTGAGATTCTCTTTTCTGGACAAGCATTACCAGTTTGTAGCTCTACCGTTTGGCCTAGCTACAGCTCCAAGAATTTTTTCAAAGGTTCTCGGTGCCCTTCTGTCTGTAATCAGAGAACAGGGTATTGTGGTATTTCCTTATTTGGACGATATCTTGGTACTTGCTCAGTCTTTACATTTAGCAGAATCTCATACGAATCGACTTGTGTTGTTTCTTCAAGATCATGGTTGGAGGATCAATTTACCAAAAAGTTCTTTGATTCCTCAGACAAGGGTAACCTTTCTGGGTTTCCAGATAGATTCAGTGTCCATGACTCTGTCTTTGACAGACAAGAGACGTCTAAAATTGATTGCAGCTTGTCGAAACCTTCAGTCACAATCATTCCCTTCGGTAGCCTTATGCATGGAAATTCTAGGTCTTATGACTGCTGCATCGGACGCGATCCCCTTTGCTTGTTTTCACATGCGACCTCTTCAGCTCTGTATGCTGAATCAATGGTGCAAGGATTACACAAAGATATCTCAATTAATATCTTTAAAACCGATTGTACGACACTCTCTAACGTGGTGGACAGATCACCATCGTTTAATTCAGGGGGCTTCTTTTGTGCTTCCGACCTGGACTGTAATTTCAACAGATGCAAGTCTCACAGGTTGGGGAGCTGTGTGGGGATCTCTTACGGCACAAGGAGTTTGGGAATCTCAGGAGGTGAGATTACCGATCAATATTTTGGAACTCCGTGCAATTTTCAGGGCTCTTCAGTTTTGGCCTCTTCTGAAGAGAGAATCGTTCATTTGTTTTCAGACAGACAATGTCACAACTGTGGCATACATCAATCATCAAGGAGGGACTCACAGTCCTCTGGCTATGAAAGAAGTATCTCGAATTTTGGTTTGGGCGGAATCCAGCTCCTGTCTAATCTCTGCGGTTCATATCCCAGGTATAGACAATTGGGAAGCGGATTATGTCAGTCGCCAAACGTTGCATCCGGGCGAATGGTCTCTTCACCCAGAGGTATTTCTTCAGATTGTTCAAATGTGGGAACTTCCAGAAATAGATTTGATGGCGTCTCATCTAAACAAGAAACTTCCCAGGTATCTGTCCAGATCCCGGGATCCTCAGGCGGAGGCAGTGGATGCATTATCACTTCCTTGGAAGTATCATCCTGCCTATATCTTTCCGCCTCTAGTTCTTCTTCCAAGAGTAATCTCCAAGATTCTGAAGGAATGCTCGTTTGTTCTGCTGGTAGCTCCGGCATGGCCTCACAGGTTTTGGTATGCGGATCTTGTCCGGATGGCCTCTTGCCAACCGTGGACTCTTCCGTTAAGACCAGACCTTCTGTCTCAAGGTCCTTTTTTCCATCAGGATCTGAAATCCTTAAATTTAAAGGTATGGAGATTGAACGCTTGATTCTTGGTCAAAGAGGTTTCTCTGACTCTGTGATTAATACTATGTTACAGGCTCGTAAATCTGTATCTAGAGAGATATATTATAGAGTCTGGAAGACTTATATTTCTTGGTGTCTTTCTCATCATTTTTCTTGGCATTCTTTTAGAATACCGAGAATATTACAGTTTCTTCAGGATGGTTTGGATAAGGGTTTGTCCGCAAGTTCCTTGAAAGGACAAATCTCTGCTCTTTCTGTTCTTTTTCACAGAAAGATTGCTATTCTTCCTGATATTCATTGTTTTGTACAAGCTTTGGTTCGTATAAAGCCTGTCATTAAGTCAATTTCTCCTCCTTGGAGTTTGAATTTGGTTCTGGGGGCTCTTCAAGCTCCTCCATTTGAACCTATGCATTCATTGGACATTAAATTACTTTCTTGGAAAGTTTTGTTCCTTTTGGCCATCTCTTCTGCCAGAAGAGTTTCTGAATTATCTGCTCTTTCTTGTGAGTCTCCTTTTCTGATTTTTCATCAGGATAAGGCGGTGTTGCGAACTTCTTTGAATTTTTACCTAAAGTTGTGAATTCCAACAACATTAGTAGAGAAATTGTGGTTCCTTCATTATGTCCTAATCCTAAGAATTCTAAGGAGAAATCGTTGCATTCTTTGGATGTTGTTAGAGCTTTGAAATATTATGTTGAAGCTACTAAATCTTTCCGAAAGACTTCTAGTCTATTTGTTATCTTTTCCGGTTCTAGAAAAGGCCAGAAAGCTTCTGCCATTTCTTTGGCATCTTGGTTGAAATCTTTAATTCATCTTGCCTATGTTGAGTCGGGTAAAACTCCGCCTCAGAGGATTACAGCTCATTCTACTAGGTCAGTTTCTACTTCCTGGGCGTTTAGGAATGAAGCTTCGGTTGATCAGATTTGCAAAGCAGCAACTTGGTCCTCTTTGCATACTTTTACTAAATTCTACCATTTTGATGTATTTTCTTCTTCTGAAGCAGTTTTTGGTAGAAAAGTACTTCAGGCAGCGGTTTCAGTTTGAATCTTCTGCTTATGTTTTTCATTAAACTTTATTTTGGGTGTGGATTATTTTCAGCAGGAATTGGCTGTCTTTATTTTATCCCTCCCTCTCTAGTGACTCTTGTGTGGAAAGATCCACATCTTGGGTAATCATTATCCCATACGTCACTAGCTCATGGACTCTTGCTAATTACATGAAAGAAAACATAATTTATATAAGAACTTACCTGATAAATTCATTTCTTTCATATTAGCAAGAGTCCATGAGGCCCGCCCTTTTTTTGTGGTGGTTATGATTTTGTATAAAGCACAATTATTCCAATTCCTTATTTTATATGCTTTCGCACTTTTTTATCACCCCACTTCTTGGCTATTCGTTAAACTGAATTGTGGGTGTGGTGAGGGGTGTATTTATAGGCATTTTGAGGTTTGGGAAACTTTGCCCCTCCTGGTAGGAATGTATATCCCATACGTCACTAGCTCATGGACTCTTGCTAATATGAAAGAAATGAATTTATCAGGTAAGTTCTTACATAAATTATGTTTTTCTTCTGTGATATGCGCTTCTCAGCATTTTGAAGCCCGATTCCTCTGAGTACAGTGAATTTCAGAGGGATGTGATGGCAGTATCACCTATCAAATTCTGTGGTTTTCCTCGTGGGAAATCTTTTCATAGGTTCTCTATCGGTCGTAGAGATTCATCTCCTACCTCCCTTTTTAGATCGAAGATAAACTCTCATATTCCATTACCTCTACTGATACTATTTCAGTACTGGTTTGGCTATCTGCTATATGTGGATGGGTGTCTTTCGGTAAGTTTTTTATTTCTTAGATACTCTCAGCTATGGTTTGGCACTTTGTGTTGATGTAAAGTTCTAAATATATGTATTGTACTTATATTTGCCATGAGTCAGGTTTATGTATATTTCCCTTTGCAGACTATCAGTTTCAAAATTGGGAAAACCTATTTAGGAAGTAGTTTTTTCTTACCTGGGGTATAGTTTTTTTCTTCAAAATTGAATTTTCACGTTTTTTTATTGCGTTTTTGGCACGAGAATTTTTTTGGCGTGAAGTTACGTTCGGTGATGCAAATTCACCATTTCAGCCGTCTTAGTTGACACCAGGTTTCCTTGCACAAGGTTGCGTCTGCTATGACGCGTGTTGCGTCATTTCCGGATGTTAACGGCAAAAAAAATTGTTTTGCGTTGCGCATCATACTTGGTGCCAAATAATTTTATTATTTAAACTAGGGTTGCACCGATACCGATACTGGTATCGGAGCCGATACCAAGTATTTGCATGAGTACTTGTACTCGTGCAAATGCACCGATACTTAAACCAATACCGTTCCCATTTCATTTTAAGCTGGAGTGGAGACTTAACTAAAAATTGTTCACTTCTGTTCTGCCAATACAAATTGCTGTTATTTGTATTTTTGTACGTCAGAGCAGTGCTCCAAAAGCCGCTACTTTACAGCTGGAAGCCTACCTGGAAGAGATCACTGTACCTCATTCAGACAAACCCCTGAGGTACTGGGCAGTTAAAAAAACTGAGATTGAATGGCCCAAAAATATCTTTCTGACCCATGCAGTAGTGTGAAAAGTGAGACTGTTCAGCTTATCGTCAAACGTCCTTACTGATAGCAGAAACAGACTTTTAGCTAAACATCCAGAGATGCTTCTGTTCCTTAATAAAAACTCTGCTTTTGAAAAAGTACTCTAATTGCTAGATTGCCTGTTATACTGCTAGTTCTCATCTTGCACAATTGTGCTCAAAACTTACTGTACTCTGAGGAACATCCTTAGCCAGGGCTGGACTGGAAATAAATAGCAGCCCTGGAAAAATATGAAGACCAGCCCTATTTTCTGTTGAGTCAGTAGAATGCAAATGCCCCATTTTTCTCAGAGGATTACTGGGATACTCCTCCAATATTATTTCCAGAATTAAATTGTATTACTTTGTATTAAATACAAATCTCAGATAGAGATATACAAGCACCCTACAACCCAATTGCGTCCAGTAATCGCCCCTTTAAATTGTAGCTTTCCAGCCCCAGCTGCTGCAGCTGTAATTTATTGTTATTATGTTATTGTTACATTTTTATTTATAAACACGTTCTGTAAACTTTGTGACAACAAGCACAAAAAACAGTTTTATTATTTCAAAATGTCTCTTGAGATACAGTTCATAATTATAAAGAAGCAATCTTAAATCAGTAGTCTGTATTGTGCTTGGTAAACTGTCATGTAGCTATGTGCCTGGAAGTTTTAGGTCTCATGACTGCAGCATCGGACGCGATCCCCTTTGCTCGTTTTCACCTCTTCAGCTTTGTATGCTGAACCAATGGTGCAGGGATTATACAAGGATATCACAATTAATATCCTTAAAGGGACACTCAATCAAAATTAAACTTTCATTATTCAGATAGAGCATGCCATTTTAAACAACTTTCCAATTTACTTCCATTAACTAAATGTGCACAGTCTCTTTATATTTAAACTTTTTGAGTCAGCAGCTCCTACTGAGCATGTGCAAGAATAAGTGTGTATGCGTTTGTAAATGGCTGATGGCTGTCACATGGTACGTGTATGCATTTGTTATTGGCTGATGGCTGTCACATGGTACAGGGGGAGTGGAAAAAGACATAACTTTTAAAATTGTCAGAAAAGAAATCTACTACTCATTTGAAGTTCAGACTAAGTGCTATTGCATTGTTTTGTTATCTTGCATTTGTTGATTATGCAAATCTACTGTGTTGACTGGTCCCAATCCCAATGTTAGACTATCTCTGACTTGGTGGTTAGATCACCATCGTATAGTTAAAGGGGCCTCTTTTGTTCGTCCAACCTGGACTGTGATCACAACAGATGCGAGTCTTTCAGGTTGGGGAGCTGTTTGGGGATCTCTGATAGCACAAGGGGTTTGGAAATCTCAAGAGGTGAGATTACCACTCAATATTTTGGAACTCCATGCGATTCTCAGAGCTCTTCAGTTTTGGCCTCTATTGAAGAGAGAACCGTTCATTTGTTTCCAGACAGACAATGTCACAACTGTGGCGTATGTAAATCATCAGGGTGGGACTCACAGTCCTCAGGCTATGAAAGAAGTATCCCAGATACTTGTTTGGGCGGAATCCAGCTCCTGTCTAATTTCTGCGGTCCATATACCAGGTATAAACAATTGGGAAGCGGATTATCTCAGTCGTCAAACTTTACATCCGGGAGAGTGGTCTCTTCACCGAGATATGTTTTCTCAAATTCTTCAGATGTGTGGGCTTCTTAGAAATAGATCTGATGGCATCTCATCTAAACAAGAAACTTCCCAGGTACCTGTCCAGGTCCAGGGATCCTCAGGCGGAAGCAGTGGATGCATTGACATTTCCTTGAGCTTATCAACCTGCTTATATGTTTCCGCCTCTAGTTCTTCTTCCAAGAGTGATCTCCAAGATCATCATGGAGCAATCGTTTGTGCTGCTGGTGGCTCCAGCATGGTCTCACAGGTTTTGGTATGCGGATCTTGTTCGGATGTCCAGTTGCCAACCTTGGCCACTTCCATTAAGGCCAGACCTATCTCGAGGTCCGTTTTTCCATCTGGATCTCAAATCATTAAATTTGAAGATATGGAAATTGAACGCCTAGTGCTTAGTCATAGAGGTTTCTCTGACTCAGGGATTAATACTAGACTCGTAAATCTGTTTCTAGAAAGCTTTATTATCGAGTTTGAAAGAATTACATTTACTGGTGTTCTTCTCATAAATTTTCTTGGCATTCTTTTAGAGTTCCTAGAATTTTACAGTTTCTTCAGGATAGTTTGGATAAAGGTTTGTAAGTTCCTTGAAAGGACAAATCACTGCTCTTTCTGTTTTATTCCACAGAAAAATTGCTAAACTCCCTGATATTCACTGTTTTGTACAGGCTCTGGTTTGTATCAAGCCTGTTATTAAATCAATCTCTCCTCCTTGGAGTCTTAATTTGGTTTTGAAGGCTTTACAGGCTCCCCTGTTTGAGCCTATGCATCTTTGGACATTAAATTACTTTCTTGGAAAGTGTTGTTCCTTTTGGCCATCTCTTCTGCTAGAAGAGTTTCTGAATTATCTGCTCTTTCTTGTGAATGTCCTTTTCTGATTTTTCTTCAGAATAAGGCAGTTTTGCGGACTTAATTTAAATTCCTACCTAGTAGAGATATTGTTGTCCCTTCTTTGTGTCCTAATCCTAAGAATTCTTTGGAGAGATCTTTACATTCTTCGGATGTGGTGAGAGCTCTGAAATATTATGTTGAAGCTACTAAAGATTTCAGGAAGACTTCCAGTGTATTTTATGTTTTCTGGCTCCAGAATTGTCAGAAGGCTTCTGCCGTTTCTTTGGCATCTTGGTTAAAGCTTTTGATTCATCAAGCTTATTTGGAGTAAGGGAAATCCCCCGCCTCAGAATTACAGCTCATTCTACTAGGACAGTTTCCACTTCCTGAGCTTTTAAGAATGAAGCTTCAGTTGATCAGATTTGCAAAGCAGCAACTTGGTCTTCTTTGCATACGTTTACTAAATTCTACCATTTTGCTTCTTCTCTTCTTCTCTTCTCTTCAGAAGCAGTTTTTGGTAGAAACGTTCTTCAGGCAGCTGTTTCAGTTTGATTCTTCTGCTTATAATTTAAGTTTTTTCTTTTCGTTTATAAGATTAAGCTTATAATTTGCGTTGTGGATTAATTTTTTTCTGCAGAATTGGCTGTCTTTATTTTTTTTATCCCTCCCTCTCTAGTGACTCTTGCGTGGAGTTCCACATCTTGGGTATTGCTATCCCATATGTCACTAGCTCATGGACTCTTGCCAATTACATGAAAGAAAACATATTTTATGTAAGAACTTACCTAATTAATTTCTTTCATATTGGCAAGAGTCCATGAGGCCCACCCTTTTTATAGTGGTTATATTTCTCTTGTAAGATGTATCGAGTCCACTGATTCATCCTTACTTGTGGGATATTCTCCTTTCCTACAGGAAGTGGCAGAGAGAGCACCCACAGCAGAGCTGTCTATATAGCTCCCCCCTTAGCTCCACCCCCCAGTCATTCTGTCTGCCTGCTTAACTGCTAGGAAGGGCAATGAGCTATGTGGTAGGAGCAGGGACTAGGGTTCTACTCAAACCGGTTTGTGGTTCCCAAAAAAGAGGGAACTTTCAGACCAATCTTGGATCTCAAAATTCTAAACAAGTTCCTCAAGGTTCCATCATTCAAGATGGAGACCATTTGGACTATTCTGCCTCTGATCCAGGAAGGGGGGATAGAGTTAAGAGTATCAGTCAGCACCTGCACCACTTGCACGCCACATATGGGTACCACCAAACCCTACCATGTAATGAAAGTCCAAAGAATATGGCAGCAATAAGTGGTTTCTCAATGGTCTTTATTAGAGCACAACAAACAAAATAGCAGCGACGTTTCGGGAGCTTCCTCCCTTTGTCAAGCATACAAAACAGTGGTAACAAGCATCCTAATATACCCACCCCCACCAGGGGGCGGCAAATAAACAATTTCCTCATATACATGATTTAATTAACAAGGTTCAATTTAACCCATTCACTTCTTTAGGAAAATGCAACAGTATTACCACATTATTATACTACCAAGACACAGATTAAAATATACTAAAGTTACTATATTTAATCAAAATTGATACAGTATTAAACTATATACAGCAAGGATAAACCTTTTTAGAGCTCAAAACTAATCATTGTTGGAGATAAGGGCTGTAATTTACAAGGCAAGAGCAACAGCACAGAAAATTTCAAACCCAAATGTAAATTCAAATTTAACCCCTTAATGACCGCAGCACTTTTCCATTTTCTGTCCGTTTGGGACCAAGGCTATTTTTACATTTTTGCAGTGTTTGTGTTTAGCTGTAATTTTCCTCTTACTCATTTACTGTACCCACACATTATATACCGTTTTTCTCGCCATTAAATGGACTTTCTAAAGATACCATTATTTTCATCATATCTTATAATTTACTATAAAAAACATTATAAAATATGAGGAACAAATGGAAAAAAAAACACACTTTTTCTAACTTTGACCCCCAAAATCTTACACATCTACAACCACCAAAAAACACCCATGCTAAATAGTTTCTAAATTTTGTCCTGAGTTTAGAAATACCCAATGTTTACATCTTCTTTGCTTTTTTTTGTAAGTTATAGGGCCATAAATACAAGTAGCACTTTGCTATTTCCAAACCACTTTTTTTCAAAATTAGCGCTAGTTACATTGGAACACTAATATCTTTCAGGAATCCCTGAATATCCATTGACATGTATATATTTTTTTTTTAGAAGACATCCCAAAGTATTGATCTAGGCCCATTTTGGTATATTTCATGCCTCAATTTCACCGCCAAATACGATCAAATAAAAAAAATTGTTCACTTTTTCACAATTTTTTTCACAAACTTTAGGTTTCTCACTGAAATTATTTACAAACAACTTATGCAATTATAGCATAAATGGTTGTAAATGCTTCTCTGGGATCCCCTTTGTTCAGAAATAGCAGACATATATGGCTTTGGCTTTGCTTTTTGGTAATTAGAAGGCTGCTAAATGCCACTGCGCACAATACGTGTATTATGCCCAGCAGTGAAGGGGTTAATTAGGGAGCATGTAGGGAGCTTCTAGGGTTAATTTTAGCTTTAGTGTAGTAGACAACCCCAAGTATTGATCTAGGCCCATTTTGGTATATTTCATGCCACCATTTCACCGCCAAATACGATCAAATTAAAAAAAACGTTAATTTTTTCAAAATTTTAGGTTTCTCACTGAAATTATTTACAAACAGCTTGTGCAATTATGGCACAAATGGTTGTAAATGCTTCTCTGGGATGCCCTTTGTTCAGAAATAGCAGACATATATGACTTTGGCGTTGCTTTTTGGTAATTAGAAAGCGCATCACACGTGTATTATGGCTAGCAGTGAAGGGGTTAATTAGGTAGTTTGTAGGGAGCTTGCAGGGTTAATTTTAGCTTTAGTGTAGAGATCAGCCTCCCACCTGACACATCCCACCCCCTGATCCCTCCCAAACAGCTCCCTTCCCCACCCCACAATTGTCCCCGCCATCTTAAGTACTGGCAGAAAGTCTGCCAGTACTAAAATAAAGTTTTTTTTTGTTTTTTTTTTCTGTAGTGTAGCTTCCCCCCCCCACGGACCAACCCCCACCACCTAAATGACACCTAAGGTTTTTTTTTTTTTTTACATTATAGGTCCCACTTTTATTTTGTTTTGGGACACATTTTTTCTGTAGTGTAGTGGTTCCCACCTGCTCCCTCCCCGTGCCCGCCCCCTCGTGCGCGCTCCTTCCCCCGGACTTCCCCGCCCCCAATCCCGCCCCCTCCACATGACCAGGGCCATCGATGGCCGCCACCCACCTCCCACACCGGCTCCCACCCACCAACGATACCGGCCATCGATGTCCGGTGCAGAGAGGGCCACAGAGTGGCTCTCTCTGCATTGGATGGCCGTAAAAGGTTATTGCAGGATGCCTCCATATCGAGGCATCACTGCAATAACCAGAAAGCAGCTGGAAGCGAGCAGGATCGCTTCCAGCTGCTTTCCACACCGAAGACGTGCAGGGTACGTCCTCAGGCGTTAACAGCCTTTTTTCTGAGGACGTACCCTGCACGTCCTCGGTCATTAAGGGGTTAAAGGAACACGGACAAATCCCAATCTTTATTAAGACCCCCAGGTTGAAGAGTATTCAATTCAAATATCCCGAATCTCTCCCTTTGATGAAGCAATAGCTCCCTATTACCTCCTCTCCTAGGAGTGGGAACAAAATCAATTACTTGAAAGCGAAGTTGGTTAATGGCGTGTCCCACCAGATTAAAATGACAGGCTATGGGAGACTTTTCATTTTTTTGTCCGAATAGAGCTTTTATGCTCGACAATTCTATCCCTAATGGATTTAGTAGTCTCTCCCACATAGCTCCGCCCACAAGGACATTTAATTAGATAGATTACAAATTTTGAGTGACAGGTATAGAAGTTCTTAATTTGATATTTTTTGCCTGAACTGGGATGATAAAAGACAGATCCTTTAATCATGTTACCGCAACATGAACATCCCAGACATGGAAAACAACCTATTCCTGTCAGTCAAATATCTTTGGCCATCCCCAGTCTTTGAAGATCTGATCCAGGAAGGTCAATATATGACTACCGTGGATTTAAAGGATGCGTATCTACACATCCCTATTCACAGAGATCATCATCAATTTCTCAGATTTGCCTTTCTAAACAGGCATTACCAGTTTGTGGCTCTTCCCTTCGGGTTAGCCACGGCTCCAAGAATTTTCACAAAGGTGCTAGGGTCCCTTCTGGCGGTTCTACGACCTCAGGGCATAGCAGTGGCGCCTTATCTAGACGACATCTTAATTCAGGTGTCGACTTTTCAGCTAGCCAAGTCTCATACGGACATTGTGTTGGCTTTTCTGAGATCTCACGGGTGGAAGGTGAACATAAGAGTTCTCTCTTCCCTCTCACAAGAGTTTCCTTTCTGGGGACTCTGATGGATTCGGTAGAAATGAAAATATTTCTGACTGAAGTCAGAAAATCAAAACTCTTCACCACTTGCCGAACTCTTCATTCCATTCCTCGGCCATTTGTGGCTCAGTGTACGGAGGTAATCGGACTCATGGTAGCGGCAATGGACATAGTTCCTTTTGCCCGCCTACACCTCAGACCACTGCAACTATGCATGCTCAGACAGTGGAATGGGGATTATACAGATTTATCTCCTCAACTGCATCTGGACCAGGAGACCAGAGATTCTCTTCTCTGGTGGTTGTCTCAGGACCACCTATCTCAGGGAATGTACTTCCACAGGCCAGAGTGGCTCATTGTAACGACAGATGCCAGCCTGCTAGGCTGGGGTGCAGTCTGGAAATCCCTGAAAGCACAGGGCTTATGGTCTCGGGAGGAATCTCTTCTTCCGATAAACATCCTAGAACTGAGAGCGATATTCAAGGCGCTTCAGGCATGGCTTCAGCTTGCTGCAGCCAAATTCATCAGGTTTCAGTCGGACAACATCACGACTGTAGCTTATATCAATCATCAGGGAGGAACAAGGAATTCTCTAGCAATGATGGAAGTAACCAAAATAATCTGATGGGCAGAGGATCACTCTTGCCATCTCTCAGCAATCCACATTCCAGGAGTAGAGAACTGGGAGGCGGATTTTCTAAGTCAGACTTTTCATCCGGGGGAGTGGGAACTCCATCCGGAGGTATTTGCTCAGCTGATTCAGCTATGGGGCACACCAGAATTGGATCTGATGGCGTCGCGTCAGAATGCCAAACTTCCTCGTTACGGGTCCAGGTCCCGGGATCTCAAGGCGGTACTGATAGATGCTCTTGGTCCTTCAATCTGGCCTATGTATTTCCACTGCTTCCTCTCCTTCCACGTCTGGTTGCCAGAATCAAGCAGGAGAGACCTTCGGTGATTCTGATAGCACCTGCGTGGCCACGCAGGACTTGGTATGCAGACCTAGTGGGCATGTCCTCGGTTCCACCGTGGACCCTGCCAATGAGGCGGGACCTTCTAATTCAAGATCCGTTCTCACATCCAAATCTAGTTTCTCTGCGTCTGACTGCTTGGAGATTGAACGCCTAGTTCTATCAAAGCGTGGTTTCTCTGAGTCGGTCATTGATACCCTGATTCAGGCTAGAAAGCCTGTCACCAGGAAGATCTATCATAAGATTTGGCGCAAATATTTTTATTGGTGTGAATCCAAAGGTTACTCGTGGAGTAAGATTAGGATTCCTAGAATATTGTCTTTTCTCCAAGAGGGTTTGGAGAAGGGATTATCAGCTAGTTCTCTAAAAGGACAAATATCTGCTTTGTCTATTCTACTACACAAACGTCTGGCAGATGTCCTAGACGTTCAAACTTTTAGTCAGGCTTTGGTCAGAATTAAGACTGTATTTAAGCCTGCTGCTCCTCCTTGGAGACTAAACTTAGTCCTTAGAGTTCTTCAAGGGGTTCCGTTTTAACCCATGCATTCCATAGATATTAAGCTTCTATCTTGGAAAGTTTTGTTCTTAGTTGCTATTTCTTCGGCTCAAAGAGTTTCTGATCTATCTGCTTTACAGTGTGATTCTCCTTATCTTATTTTCCATGCAGATAAGGTGGTTTTGCGTACCAAACCTGGTTTTCTTTCATGTAATTAGCAAGAGTCCATGAGCTAGTGACGTATGGGATATACGTTCCTACCAGGAGGGGCAAAGTTTCCCAAACCTCAAAATGCCTATAAATACACCCCTCACCACACCCACAAATCAGTTTTACAAACTTTGCCTCCTATGGAGATGGTGAAGTAAGTTTGTGCTAGATTCTACTTTGATATGCGCTCCGCAGCAGGATGGAGCCCGGTTTTCCTCTCAGCGTGCAGTGAATGTCAGAGGGATGTGAAGAGAGTATTGCCTGTTTGAATTCAATGATCTCCTTCTACGGGGTCTATTTCATAGGTTCTCTGTTATCGGTCGTAGAGATTCATCTCTTACCTCCCTTTTCAGATCGACGATATACTCTTTTATATATATATATATATATATATATATATATATATATATATATATATATATATATATATATATACCATTACCTCTGCTGATTTTCGTTTCAGTACTGGTTTGGCTTTCTACAAACATGTAGATGAGTGTCCTGGGGTAAGTAAGTCTTATTTTCTATGACACTCTAAAGCTATGGTTGGGCACTTTTTTTAAAGTTCTAAATATATGTATTCAAACATTTATTTGCCTTGACTCAGAATGTTCAACATTCCTTTTTTTCAGACAGTCAGTTTCATATTTGGGATAATGCATTTGAATCAATCATTTTTCTTACCTTAAAAATTTGACTTTTTCCCTGTGGGCTGTTAGGCTCGCGGGGGCTGAAAATGCTTCATTTTATTGCGTCATTCTTGGCGCGGACTTTTTTGGCGCAAAAAATCTTTTCTGTTTCCGGCGTCATACGTGTCGCCGGAAGTTGCGTCATTTTTTTGACGTTCTTTTGCGCCAAAAATGTCGGCGTTCCGGATGTGGCGTCATTTTGGCGCCAAAAGCATTTAGGCGCCAAATAATGTGGGTATCTTTTTTGGCGCTAAAAAAAATATGGGCGTCGCTTTTGTCTCCACATTATTTAAGTCTGATTTTTCATTGCTTCTGGTTGCTAGAAGCTTGTTCTTTGGCATTTTTTCCCATTCCTGAAACTGTCATTTAAGGAATTTGATCAATTTTGCTTTATATGTTTTTTCTCTTACATATTGCAAGATGTCTCACGTTGCATCTGAGTCAGAAGATACTTCAGGAAAATCGCTGTCTGGTGCTGGAACTACCAAAGCTAAGTGTATCTGCTGTAAACTTTTGGTAGCTGTTCCTCCAGCTGTTGTTTGTATTAAATGTCATGACAAACTTGTTAATGCAGATAATATTTCCTTTAGTAAAGTACCATTACCTGTTGCAGTTCCAACATCATCTAATGTTCAGAGTGTTCCTGATAACATAAGAGATTTCGTTTCTGAATCCATTAAGAAGGCTATGTCTGTTATTCCTCCTAGTAAACACAAAAAATCTTTTAAAACTTCTCGTTATCCAGATGAATTTTTAAATGAACATCATCATTCTGATTCTAATGATTCTTCTGGTTCAGAGGATTCTGTCTCAGAGGTTGATGCTGATAAATCTTCATATTTATTTAAAATGGAATTTATTCGTTCTTTACTTAAAGAAGTTTTAATTGCTTTAGAAATTTAGGATTCTGGTCCTCTTGATACTAAATCTAAACGTTTAGACAAGGTCTTTAAATCTCCTGTGGTTATTCCAGAAGTTTTTCCTGTTCCTGGTGCTATTTCTGAAGTAATTTCCAGAGAATGGAATAACTTGGGTAATTCATTTACTCCCTCTAAACGTTTTAAGCAATTATATCCTGTGCCGTCTGACAGATTAGAATTTTGGGACAAAATCCCTAAAGTTGATGGGGCTATTTCTACCCTTGCTAAACGTACTACTATTCCTACGGCAGATGGTACTTCCTTTAAGGACCCTTTAGATAGGAAAATTGAATCCTTTCTAAGAAAAGCTTATCTGTGTTCAGGTAATCTTCTTAGACCTGCTATATCATTGGTTGGAAACTTTAGCGCAACAAGTAACAGATCATGATTCTCATAATATTATTCTTCAACATGCTAATAATTTTATCTGTGATGCCATTTTTGATATCAGAGTTGATGTCAGGTTTATGTCTCTAGCTATTTTAGCTAGAAGAGCTTTATGGCTTAAAACTTGGAATGCTGATATGTCTTCTAAATCAACTCTACTTTCCCTTTCTTTCCAGGGTTATAAATTATTTGGTTCTCAGTTGGATTCTATTATCTCAACTGTTACTGGTGGGAAAGGATCTTTTTTACCACAGGATAAAAAATCTAAAGGTAAAAACAGGGCTAATAATCGTTTTCGTTCCTTTCGTTTCAACAAAGAACAAAAGCCTGATCCTTCATCCTCAGGAGCAGTTTCAGTTTGGAAACCATCTCCAGTCTGGAATAAATCCAAGCCTTCTAGAAAAGCAAAGCCAGCTTCTAAGTCCACATGAAGGTGCGGCCCTCATTCCAGCTCAGCTGGTAGGGGGCAAATTACGTTTTTTCAAAGAAATTTGGATCAATTCTGTTCACAATCTTTGGATTCAGAACATTGTTTCAGAAGGGTACAGAATTGGTTTCAAGATAAGACCTCCTGCAAAGAGATTTTTTCTTTCCCGTGTCCCAGTAAACCCAGTGAAAGCTCAAGCATTTCTGAAATGTGTTTCAGATCTAGAGTTGGCTGGAGTAATTATGCCAGTTCCAGTTCTGGAACAGGGGCTGGGGTTTTATTCGAATCTCTTCATTGTACCAAAGAAGGAGAATTCCTTCAGACCAGTTCAGGATCTAAAAATATTGAATAGTTATGTAAGGATACCAACATTCAAAATGGTAACTGTAAGGACTATCTTGCCTTTTGTTCAGCAAGGGCATTATATGTCTACAATAGATTTACAGGATGCATATCTGCATATTCCGATTCATCCAGATCACTATCAGTTCCTGAGATTCTCTTTCCTGGACAAGCATTACCAGTTTGTGGCTCTGCCGTTTGGCCTAGCTACAGCTCCAAGAATTTTTACAAAGTTTCTCAGTGCCCTTCTGTCTGTAATCAGAGAACAGGGTATTGTGGTATTTCCTTATTTGGACGATATCTTGGTACTTGCTCAGTCTTTACATTTAGCAGAATCTCATACGAATCGACTTGTGTTTTTTCTTCAAGATCATGGTTGGAGGATCAATTCACTAAAAAGTTCATTGATTCCTCAGACAAGGGTAACCTTTTTAGGTTTCCAGATAGATTCAGTGTCCATGACTGAAATTTATTTCAGCTTGTCGAAACCTTCAGTCACAATCATTCCCTTCGGTAGCCTTATGCATGGAAATTCTAGGTCTTATGACTGCTGCATCGGACGCGATCCCCTTTGCTCGTTTTCACATGCGACCTCTTCAGCTCTGTATGCTGAACCAATGGTGCAGGGATTACACAGATATCTCAATTAATATCTTTAAAACCGATTGTACGACACTCTCTGATGTGGTGGACAGATCACCATCGTTTAATTCAGGGGGCTTCTTTTGTTCTTCCGACCTGGACTATAATCTCAACAGATGCAAGTCTTACAGGTTGGGGAGCTGTGTGGGGGTCTCTGACGGCACAAGGGGTTTGGGAATCTCAGGAGGTGAGATTACCGATCAATATTTTGGAACTCCGTGCAATTTTCAGAGCTCTTCAGTCTTGGCCTCTTCTGAAGAGAGAGTCGTTCATTTGTTTTCAGACAGACAATGTCACAACTGTGGCATACATCAATCATCAAGGAGGGACTCACAGTCCTCTGGCTATGAAAGAAGTATCTCGAATTCTGGTTTGGGCGGAATCCAGCTCCTGTCTAATCTCTGCGGTTCATATCCCAGGTATAGACAATTGGGAAGCGGATTATCTCAGTTGCCAAACGTTGCATCCGGGCAAATGGTCTCTTCACCCAGAGGTATTTCTTCAGATTGTTCAAATGTGGGAATTCCCAGAAATAGATCTGATGGCTTCTTATCTAAACAAGAAACTTCCCAGGTATCTGTCCAGATCCCGGGATCCTCAGGCGGAGGCAGTGGATGCATTATCACTTCCTTGGAAGTATCATCCTGCCTATATCTTTCTGCCTCTAGTTCTTCTTCCAAGAGTAATCTCCAAGATTCTGAAGGAAAGCTCGTTTGTTCTGCTGGTAGCTCCAGCATGGCCTCACAGGTTTTGTTATGCGGATCTTGTCCGGATGGCCTCTTGCCAGCCGTGGACTCTTCCGTTAAGACCAGACCTTCTGTCGCAAGGTCCTTTTTTCCATCAGGATCTCAAATCCTTAAATTTAAAGGTATGGAGATTGAACGCTTGATTCTTGGTCAAAGAGGTTTCTCTGACTCTGTGATTAATACTATGTTACAGGCTCGTAAATCTGTATCTAGAGAGATATATTATAGAGTCTGGAAGACTTATATTTCTTGGTGTCTTTCTCATCATTTTTCCTGGCATTCTTTTAGAATTCCGAGAATTTTACAGTTTCTTCAGGATGGTTTAGATAAAGGTTTGTCCGCAAGTTCATTGAAAGGACAAATCTCTGCTCTTTCTGTTCTTTTTCACAGAAAGATTGCTAATCTTCCTGATATTCATTGTTTTGTACAAGCTTTGGTTCGTATAAAACCTGTCATTAAGTCAATTTCTCCTCCATGGAGTTTGAATTTGGTTCTGGGGGCTCTTCAAGCTCCTCCCTTTTGAACCCATGCATTCTTTGGACATTAAATTACTTTCTTGGAAAGTTTTGTTCCTTTTGGCCATCTCTTCTGCCAGAAGAGTCTCTGAATTATCTGCTCTTTCTTGTGAGTCTCCTTTTCTGATTTTTCATCAGGATAAGGCGGTGTTGCGAACTTCTTTTGAATTTTTACCTAAGGTTGTGAATTCCAACAACATTAGTAGAGAAATTGTGGTTCCTTCATTATGTCCTAATCCTAAGAATTCTAAGGAGAAATTGTTGCATTCTTTGGATGATGTTAGAGCTTTGAAATATTATGTTGAAGCTACTAAGTCTTTCCGAAAGACTTCTAGTCTATTTGTCATCTTTTCCGGTTCTAGAAAAGGTCAGAAAGCTTCTGCCATTTCTTTGGCATCTTGGTTGAAATCCTTAATTCACCATGCTTATGTTGAGTCGGGTAAAACTCTGCCTCAAAGGATTACAGCTCATTCTACTAGGTCAGTTTCTACTTCCTGGGCGTTTAGGAATGAGGCTTCGGTTGATCAGATTTGCAAAGCAGCAACTTGGTCCTCTTTGCATACTTTTACTAAATTCTACCATTTTGATGTGTTTTCTTCTTCTGAAGCAGTTTTTGGTAGAAAAGTACTTCAGGCAGCGGTTTCAGTTTGAATCTTCTGCTTATGTTTTCATTAAACTTTATTTTGGGTGTGGATTATTTTCAGCAGGAATTGGCTGTCTTTATTTTATCCCTCCCTCTCTAGTGACTTTTGCGTGGAAAGATCCACATCTTGGGTAGTCATTATCCCATACGTCACTAGCTCATGGACTCTTGCTAATTACATGAAAGAAAACATAATTTATGTAAGAACTTACCTGATAAATTAATTTCTTTCATATTAGCAAGAGTCCATGAGGCCCACCCTTTTTGTGGTGGTTATGATTTTTTTGTATAAAGCACAACTATTCCAATTCCTTATTTTATATGCTTTCACACTTTTTTTTATCACCCCACTTCTTGGCTATTCGTTAAACTGATTTGTGGGTGTGGTGAGGGGTGTATTTATAGGCATTTTGAGGTTTGGGAAACTTTGCCCCTCCTGGTAGGAATGTATATCCCATACGTCACTAGCTCATGGACTCTTGCTAATATGAAAGAAATGAATTTATCAGGTAAGTTCTTACATAAATTATGTTTTCTTCCTAAGGTTGTTTCTAATAAGAATATCAATCAAGAGATTGTTGTTCCTTCTCTGTGTCCTAATCCTTCATCAAAGAAGGAACGTCTGTTGCACAATCTTGATGTGGTTCGTGCTTTAAAGTTCTACTTGCAAGCAAGGCATATATATTTTTATTTTTAAACTTTCAGTCACCACTGCACCCTATGGTTTCTCCTTTTTCTTCCTAGCCTTCGGTCGAATGACTGGGGGTGGAGCTAAGGGGGGAGCTATATAGACAGCTCTGCTGTGGGTGCTCTCTCTGCCACTTCCTGTAGGGAAGGAGAATATCCCACTAGTAAGGATGAATCCGTGGACTCGATACATCACAAGAGAAATAAATTTCAGGTAAGCATAAATTGTTTTTTTTGTATAAAGCACAATTATTCCAATTCCTTTGTTGATGCTTTTTACTCCTTTATCACCCCACTTCTTGGCTATTCGTTAAACTGAATTATGGGTGTGGTGAGGGGTGTATTTATAGGCATTTTGAGGTTTGGGAAACTTTGCCCCTCCTGGTAGGATTGTATATCCCATACGTCACTAGCTCATGGACTCTTGCTAATATGAAAGAAATGAATTTATCAGGTAAGTTCTTACGTAAATTGTTTTTAAACTTTCTAATTTACTTCTATTATCATATTTTCTTTGTTTTCTTGTTATCCCTATTTGATAAGCAGAAATTTAAGCTCGAGCATACACGTGTCTTCAGCACTATATAGCAGCAGTTTTGCAATAATAATAGAAAAGGTGTGGGAATACAAGAGATTCCCACAAAGTATGCGAGATTAGCACTCACTGTCCTGACTACAAGAAGGTGGGGTAGTGTTGACAATTATAAAACATAACTTTTATTATGTAATAATAAAAATGGAAAAATGACTACAAACACATAAATTAAAAACCTAGGATAGAGTGGTCATGAATAGATTACCTGTTTACAGTATAATCAAATTGGCCTCTGTGGTATGATAGCCAGAGTAATAGTACAGGTAATAGTATACACAAATAATTGTGGACACATATAGTGGGTATGTTTATTATGTAAGATCAAAAAATTAAATCTCCAATTGGTCAATATCTCAATATTAAATCTCCAACTAGTCCAAGCATACAACTGTATGGCCTTGCAATAGGAGATTATAACGTCTGTACTATATAGCCCACTATTGTAACATAGTGAAGCAGACCTACTTACGCATGGTGCTTATATGCCACACATTTAATAACAGGATGTGTGGTATTTAAGACATTTCTATTTTGATCAAGTCTCATTTACTAGAATTCTTAATACATAACTTGAACCACAAGAACAGATCATCCCATATATTTAATTACAGAATGTATGGTATTTGAGACATCTTTTTGATTAAGACTTACCTACCAGAGTATTAAGCATCTAACTTGAAACACAGAGATGAATCACAAAATACACTATATATCTAATGTGTTCGTAGGCTATATATAGTACCCTAAAGAAACAATACCAACCGCAAGGGAGATTATACTTTTGGTTCGTACCTGATTTTTATTATAAACGCTACAAACTACTGATGGTAATCTCGTGATAAACACCAGATCCATATCTCATAAGATATTGACCAATTGGAGATTTAATTTTTTGATCTTACATAATAAACATACCCACTATGTGTCCACAATTATTTGTGTATACTATTACTCTGGCTATCATACCACAGAGGCCAATTTGATTATACTGTAAACAGGTAATCTATTCATGACCACTCTATCCTAGGTTTTTAATTTATGTGTGAGTGCTAATCTCGCATTCTTTCTGGGAATCTCTATTGTATTCCCACACCTTTTCTTCTATTGATTCTTTGCGAAGCACCCCTCCCTCTAAATAATAATCTTTTACTCCATAAAGTATTTGCAATCTATCATTGACAAAGATTGGGGAGTTTGTCCGCTTGCAGTGTCACTACTCTATCTCTTTGTCACTAAGATTTGCAACAATGCTATACATTAGCAAGAGAACTAGATGGTAGCACTATTTCCTGTCCTTTAGTGCTTCAGGCATGTGCACGCTACCTTCCTAGGTATCCCTTCAAGAATGAATAATATGAGAATTAAATAAATTTGATAATGGAAGTAAATTGGAAACTTTTTAAAAATTGTATTTTCTATCCGAATCATGAAAGAAATGTTTTGGGTTTAATGTCTCTAACTGAAAAACTAAAAGGATGTTAATTTAGACTTGGGTATTGTTATTCAATAGAAATGTCTTTACAACTTCTGAAACATATACTTTGTGTGTAATTTCCTTTCTACAACTAGCTAGTCTGATTAAATTTAAACCTGTTCTTTTTTTACTTCTCACACTTTTTTACTTCCTCATGTTTAGGTGTTCACGCCTGTTTTGTTTGTAAAGAGAAAAACCCAGAAGTTAAGCGCTGTACTGCATCTCATTGTGGAAAGTTTTATCATGAATCCTGTCTTCAAAAGTATCCTCTCACTGTGTTTGATAATAAAGGATTTCGCTGTCCACTTCATAGCTGTATTAGCTGTTATGTTTCAAACCCTTCTAATCCTAAAATATCCAAAGGTAAGCTGATTTTTCTAACCCATGGCCACTTGAACATGTAAGCTGTTTTATTTGTAATGAGATTTTCAGATTAAAGGGACAGTCTATATCTTAGTCATCTTAAAGTCTTACCTTAGATTAAGCTGCAAATAGCCTTTGCACCCATTTCTCTATCATGCAGCAGAATCTTAGTTATATTAAAATGGATATTGTTTCTGGCCACTTTTGAAATGGCTGCCAATTTCTGCCCACTGATGAAATCCTAATCTGAGCCTTATTTAGTCACTCTGTTGTATAGCATTGACAGTCTGTTGAATCCAATTAGAGAGTGTATTGTATGATTTTAAAGGGATAGATAAAAAAAAAGTGGTGGTGGTGGTGTTGTTGACCTCCATTAGCAAAAATGCTTATATTAAATTATTACTGTTTTTAGTGGCATAAGCACATATGCTGTGAGTGCCATGTGAACCAACATTAAACCACCACATCATCTGTTAGCAGGGGATTGTATGACACAAATTAAGTCTTTAATGAAGCAGTATACACCACTGCCCTCTCTGAGGTGGTGTGGTGCTTGAATGATTATGGTGTGTTCAGGACATGCTGTATAATGCCATCTGAACCAGCTAGTTGGCCAGATCACTTGCAGGAGAGGTCTTTCTTCAGTATAAAGCTTAATACATTAAAGTCATTGTAAATTCTAGTATTTCTGAAATGCTAAGATTTACCAGCATTAAAAATAAAGGGGACTTTCAGTCATATCAAATACTTTGTGCTGAAAGTACCTTTGTCAGTAGCTTATGCCAAGCTGAGCGCTTCC
Organism: Bombina bombina; assembly: GCF_027579735.1. Lineage (NCBI taxonomy): Eukaryota > Metazoa > Chordata > Amphibia > Anura > Bombinatoridae > Bombina > Bombina bombina. The sequence goes on along the minus strand of NC_069500.1, from coordinate 1,338,172,002 downwards.
TGACGCCCATGGCAAAACGCTATTTCTCTTGTTAAGTGTGTTCAGTCCACGGGTCATCCATTACTTATGGAATATATTCTCCTCCCCAACAGGAAGTTGCAAGAGGACCACCCAAGCAGAGCTGCTATATAGCTCCTCCCCTCACATGTCATATCCAGTCATTCTCTTGCAACCCTCAACAAAGGAGGTCGCGGGAGGAGTTGGAGTTTTTACTTAATTATTCTTCAATCAAAAGTTTATTTTAAATGGCACCGGAGTGTGCTGTTTTTCTATCTCAGGCAGTATTTGGAAGAAGAAGCTGCCTGCGTTTTTCTATGATCTTAGCAGGCGTAACTAAGATCCACTGGCTGTTCTCGACATTCTGAGGAGTGGGGTAACTTCAGAACATGGGAATAGTATGTGGGGTCCACCGCAAATGAGGTATGTGCAGTGCAATATTTTCTGGGAATGGAATTGACTAAGAAAATACTGCTGTTACCCGTATGATGCAGTAGTAGTGACTGGTATCAGGCTGATAAATGTATGCACAGTAGAGTTATTTTCTAGAGACTAGAATTTGACTGTGAAAATACTGAAATAATGCTTAAGCCTTGTCTGCAGTGGTAGCGACTGGTTGCAGGCTTAGTAATAACTTTGCATGACATTTAAAGAAGTTTATTTTCAAAACGTTTACTGGCATGTTATTCGTTTTGTGAGGTACTTTGGTGATAAATCCTTTGGGCATTAATTTTTTTCCACATGGCTAACGTATATTTCTGCATAGAAACCGTTATATCAGGTCTCCCACTGTTGTAAATGAGCGGGAGGGGCCTCTTTTTAGCGCCTTGTTGCGCAGTTAAAATTCTAGCACAGTCTTCCTGTTTCTTCCTCCTTGATCCAGGACGTCTCTAGAGAGCTCAGGGGTCTTCAAAATTCGTTTTTTAAGGGAGGTAATCAGTCACAGCAGACCTGTGACAGTGTGTTAGACTGTGATAAAAACGTTTAATATTAATTTGATATATGTTTTTTTGGGTACTGAGGGGTTAATCATCCGGTTGCTAATGGGTGCAATCCTCTGCTAATTAATACATTTAAAGAATTGTTGACTATAACTGAATTATTTTTTAGTTACTCAACTGTGTTTTTTAAAAGCGCTGCAGCGTTTTTTATATTGCTTGCAGACTTATTGAAAGTATTTTCCAAGCTTGCTAGCTTCATTGCTAGTCTGTTTAAACATGTCTGATACAGAGGATTCTGCTTGTTCATTATGTTTAAAAGCCGTTGTGGAGCCCAATAGAAATATGTGTACCAATTGTATTGATATTACTTTGAAAAATCAATCTGTACCGCTTAAAAAATTATCACCAGACAACGAGGGGGAAGTTATGCCGTCTAACTCTCCTCACGTGTCAGTACCTTCGTCTCCCGCTCGGGAGGTGTGTGAGATTGAGGCGCCAAGTACATCAAGGCCCTTACAAATCACTTTACATGATATGGCTAATTTTATGAAAGAAGTATTATACAATATGCCCGAGTTAAGAGGCAAGCGCGACAGTTCTGGGTTAAGGACAGAGCGCGCCGATGACACGAGAGCCATGTCTGATACTGCGTCACAATTTGCAGAACATGAGGACGGAGAGCTTCATTCTGTGGGTGACGGTTCTGATTCGGGGAGACCGGATTCAGAAATTTCAAATTTTAAATTTAAGCTTGAGAACCTCCGCGTGTTGCTAGGGGAGGTGTTAGCGGCTCTGAATGATTGTGACACAGTGGCAATCCCAGAGAAATTATGTAAGCTGGATAAATACTACGCGGTGCCGGTGTGTACTGACGTTTTTCCTATACCAAAGAGGCTTACAGAGATTATTAGTAAGGAGTGGGATAGACCCGGTGTGCCTTTTTCCCCTCCTCCGATATTTAGAAAAATGTTCCCTATAGACGCCACCACACGAGGCTTATGGCAGACGGTCCCTAAGGTGGAGAGAGCAGTTTCTACTTTAGCCAAGCGTACCACTATCCCGGTGGAGGATAGCTGTGCTTTCTCAGATCCAATGGATAAAAAATTAGAGGGTTACCTTAAGAAAATGTTTGTTTAACAAGGTTTTATATTACAGCCTTTTGCATGCATTGCGCCTGTCACTGCTGCAGCGGCATTCTGGTTTGAGTCTCTGGAAGAGGCGATTCGCACAGCACCATTGGATGAATCTTTGAGCAAGATTAGAACCCTTAAGCTGGCTAATGCGTTTGTTTCGGATGCCTTAGTGCATTTAACCAAACTTACGGCTAAAATTGCCAGATTCGCCATTCGCAGAGCGCTTTGGCTTAAATCCTGGTCAGCTGATGTAACTTCTAAGTCGAAATTACTAAACATTCCTTTCAAAGGGCAGACCTTATTCGGGCCCGGCTTGAAGGAAATTATTGCTGACATTACTGGAGGTAAGGGCCACACCCTTCCTCAGGACAGGGCCAAATCGAAGGCCAAACAGTCTAATTTTCGTGCCTTTCGTAATTTCAAGGCAGGAGCAGCTTCATCTTCCTCCGCTCCAAAACAGGAAGGAACTACTGCTAGTTACAGACAGGGTTGGAAAGGCAGCCAGTCATGGAACAAGGGCATGCAGGCCAGAAAGCCTACTTCCGCCCCTAAGACAGCATGAAGTCAGGGCCCCCTTTCCGGAGACGGATCTAGTGGGGGGCAGACTCTCTCTCTTCGCCCAGGCTTGGGCAAGAGATGTACAGGATCCCTGGACGTTGGAGATTATATCTCAGGGATACCTTCTGGATTTCAAAACTTCTCCTCCACAAGGGAGGTTTCATCTGTCAAGGTTATCAACAAACCTAGTAAAGAAAGAGGCATTTCTACAATGTGTACAAGACCTCTTAGTGATGGGAGTGATCCACCCAGTTCCGCGGACGGAACAGGGGCAACGGTTTTATTCAAATCTGTTTGTGGTTCCCAAGAAAGAGGGAACCTTCAGACCAATCTTAGATTTAAAAATCTTAAACAAATTCCTAAGGGTTCCATCGTTCAAGATGGAAACCATTCGGTCCATCCTACCCATGATCCAAGAGGGTCAATATATGACCACAGTGGATTTAAAGGATGCCTACCTTCACATACCGATTCACAAAGATCATTATCGGTACCTAAGGTTTGCCTTTCTAGACAGGCATTACCAGTTTGTAGCATTTTTACAAAGGTTCTGGGCTCTCTTCTGGCGGTACTAAGACCACGAGGCATAGTGGTGGCTCCGTACCTAGACGACATTCTGATACAAGTGTCAAGTTTTCAAAATGCAAAGTCTCATACAGAGATAGTTCTAGCATTTCTGAGGTCGCATGGGTGGAAAGTGAACGTGGAAAAGAGTTCTCTGTTACCACTCACAAGGGTCCCTTTTCTATGGACTCTTATAGATTCTGTAGAGATGAAGATTTACCTGACTGAGTCCAGGTTATCAAAGCTTCTCAATGCTTGCCGTGTCCTTCACTCCATTCCAAGCCCATTAGTAGCTCAGTGCATGGAAGTGATCGGCTTAATGGTCGCGGCAATGGACATAGTGCCATTTGCGCGCCTACATCTCAGACCGCTGCAACTATGCATGCTAAGTCAATGGAACGGGGATTACTCAGATCTGTCCCCTTTGCTAAATCTGTACCAGGAGACCAGAGATTCTCTTCTCTGGTGGTTATCACGGGTTCATCTGTCCAAAGGAATGACTTTTCGCCGACCAGATTGGACGATTGTAACAACAGATGCCAGCCTGCTAGGCTGGGGAGCAGTCTGGAACTCCCTGAAGGCTCAGGGATCGTGGACTCAGGAGGAGAAACTCCTCCCAATAAACATTCTAGAATTAAGGGCAATATTCAATGCTCTTCTAGCTTGGCCTCATTTGGCAACACTGCGGTTCATCAGATTTCAGTCGGACAACATCACGACTGTGGCTTACATCAATCATCAAGGGGGAACCAGGAGTTCCCTAGCGATGTTGGAAGTCTCGAAGATAATTCGCTGGGCAGAGTCTCACTCTTGCCACCTGTCAGCGATCTACATCCCAGGCGTGGAGAACTGGGAGGCGGATTTTTTAAGTCGCCAGACTTTTCATCCGGGGGAGTGGGAACTTCACCCGGAGGTATTTGCCCAACTAATTCTTTGTTGGGGCAAACCGGATCTGGATCTCATGGCATCTCGCCAGAACGCCAAGCTTCCTTGTTACGGATCCAGGTCCAGGGACCCGGGAGCGGTGCTGGTAGATGCACTAGCAGCCCCTTGGGTTTTCAACATAGCTTATGTGTTTCTACCTTTTCCGTTGCTTCCTCGACTGATTGCCAGGATCAAACAGGAGAGAGCATCGGTGATTCTGATAGCGCCTGCGTGGCCACGCAGGATCTGGTATGCAGACCTAGTGGACATGTCGTCCTGTCCACCATGGTCTCTACCCCTGAGGCAGGACCTTCTAATTCAGGGTCCTTTCAACCATCCAAACCTAATTTCTCTGAGGCTGACTGCTTGGAAATTGAACGCTTGATTCTATCAAAGCGTGGGTTTTCGGATTCGGTTATTGATACATTAATACAGGCTCGGAAACCTGTTACCAGAAAAATTTACCACAAGATATGGCGTAAATATTTATATTGGTGTGAATCCAAGAGTTACTCATGGAGTAAGGTTAGGATTCCTAGGATATTGTCTTTTCTACAAGAGGGTTTAGAAAAGGGCTTATCCGCTAGTTCACTAAAGGGACAGATTTCTTTCATGTAATTAGCAAGAGTCCATGAGCTAGTGACGTATGGGATATACATTCCTACCAGGAGGGGCAAAGTTTCCCAAACCTTAAAATGCCTATAAATACACCCCTCACCACACCCACAATTCAGTTTTACAAACTTTGCCTCCGATGGAGGTGGTGAAGTAAGTTTGTGCTAGATTCTACGTTGATATGCGCTCCGCAGCAAGTTGGAGCCCGGTTTTCCTCTCAGCGTGCAGTGAATGTCAGAGGGATGTGAGGAGAGTATTGCCTATTTGAATGCAGTGATCTCCTTCTACGGGGTCTATTTCATAGGTTCTCTGTTATCGGTCGTAGAGATTCATCTCTTACCTCCCTTTTCAGATCGACGATATACTCTTATATATACCATTACCTCTGCTGATTCTCGTTTCAGTACTGGTTTGGCTTTCTGCAAACATGTAGATGAGTGTCCTGGGGTAAGTAAATCTTATTTTCTGTGACACTCTAAGCTATGGTTGGGCACTTTGTTTATAAAGTTCTAAATATATGTATTCAAACATTTATTTGCCTTGACTCAGAATGTTCAACATTCCTTATTTTTCAGACAGTCAGTTTCATATTTGGGATAAATGCATTTGTTTCAATCATTTTTTCTTACCTTAAAAAATTTGACTTTTTCCCTGTGGGCTGTTAGGCTCGCGGGGGCAGAAAATGCTTCATTTTATTGCGTCATTCTTGGCGCGGACTTTTTTTGCGCAAATTTTTTTTTTCTGTTTCCGGCGTCATACGTGTCGCCGGAAGTTGCGTAATTTTTTGACGTTTTTTTGCGTCAAAAATGTCGGCGTTCCGGATGTGGCGTCATTTTTGGCGCCAAAAGCATTTAGGCGCCAAATAATGTGGGCGTCTTTTTTGGCGCTAAAAAATATGGGCGTCACTTTTGTCTCCACATTATTTAAGTCACATTATTTATTGCTTCTGGTTGCTAGAAGCTTGTTCACTGGCATTTTTTTTCCCATTCCTGAAACTGTCATTTAAGGAATTTGATCAATTTTGCTTTATATGTTGTTTTTTTCTTTTACATATTGCAAGATGTTCCACGTTGCAACTGAGTCAGAAGATACTTCAGGAAAATCACTGCCCAGTGCTGGAGCTACCAAGCTAAGTGTATCTGCTATAAACTTTTGGTATCTGTTTCTCCAGCTGTTGTTTGTATTGCATGTCATGTCAAACTTATTAATGCAGATAAAATTTCCTTTAGTACTGTTACATTACCTGTTTCTGTTCCGTCAACATCTAATTTTCAGAGTGTTCCTGATAACATAAGAGATTTTATTTTTTAAATCCATTAAGAAGGCTATGTCTGTTATTTCTCCTTCTAGTATACATAAAAGTATTTTAAAACTTCTCTTTTTTCAGATGAATTTTTAAATGAACATCATTCTGATACTGATAATGGTTCAGAGGTTTCTGTCTCAGAGGTTGATGCTGATAAATCTTTGTATTTGTTCAAGATGGAATTTATTCGTTCTTTACTTAAAGAAGTATTATTTGCATTAGAAATAGAGGATTCTGGTCCTCTTGATACTAAATGTAAACGTTTAAATAAGGTTTTTAAATCTCCTGTAGTTATTCCAGAAGTGTTTTATCTCCCTGATGCTATTTCTGAAGTAATTTCCAGGGAATGGAATAATTTGGGTAATTTATTTACTCCTTCTAGACGTTTAAGCAATTATATCCTGTGCCATCTGACAGATTAGAGTTTTTTGGGACAAAAATCCCTAAGGTTATGGGGCTGTCTCTACTCCTGCTAATGTACTACTATTCCTACGGCAGATAGTACTTCATTTAAGGATCCTTTAGATAGGAAAATTGAATCCTTTCTAAGAAAAGCTTACTTATGTTCAGGTAATCTTCTTAGACCTGCTATATTTTTAGCGGATGTTGCTGCAGCTTCAACTTTTTGGTTAGAAGCTTTAGTGCAACAAGTAACAGATCATAATTTTATAGCATTATTATTATTCTATAACATGCTAATAATTTTATTGGTGATACTATCTTTTGATATCATTAGAGTTGATGTCGGGTATATGTCTCTAGCTATTTTAGCTAGAAAAGCTTTATGGATTAAACTTGGAATGCTGATATGTCTTCTAAGTCAACTTTGCTTTCCCTTTCTTTCCAGGGTAAATAATCATTTTTCGTTCCTTTCCTCACAACAAGGAACAAAAGCCTGATCCTTCATCCTCAGGAGCGGTATCAGTTTGGAAACTATTTCCAGTTTGGAATATATCCAAGCCTTATAGAAACCTATAGCCAGCTCCTAAGTACCTATGAAGGTGCGGCCCTTATTCCAGCTCAGCTGGTATGGGGCAGATTACGTTTTCTTCAAAGAAATTTGGATCAATTCCGTTCGCAATCTCTGGTTTCAGAACAGTGTTTCAGAAAAGTACAGAATTGGCTTCAAGTTAAGGCCTCCTGCTAAGAGATTTTTTTTTTTTTCTTTCCCGTGTCCCAGTTAACACAGCAAAGGCTCAGCATTTCTGAAATGTGTTTCAGATCTAGAGTTGGCTGGAGTATTTATGCCAGTTCCAGTTCTGGAACAGGGGCTGGGGTTTTATTTTATCTCTTCATTGTACCAAAGAAGGTCAATTCCTTCAGACCAGTTCCGGATCTATCATTATTGAATCGTTATGTTAGGATACCAACATTCAAGATGGTTACTGTAGGACTATCCTGCCTTTTGTTTAGCAAGGGCATTATATGTCTACAATAGATTTACAGGATGTGTATCTGCATATTCCGATTCATCCAGATCACTTTTAGTGTCTGAGATTCTCTTTTTAGACAAGCATTACCAGTTTTTTGGCTCTACCGTTTGGCCTAGCCTCAGTTCCAAGAATTTTTTTCAAAGGTTCTCGGTGCCCTTCTTTCTGTAATCAGAGAACAGGGTTTTGGTATTTCCTTATTTGGACGATATCTTGGTACTTGCTCAGTCTTCTCATTTTCGAAGAATCTCATACGAATCGACTTGTGTTGTTTCTTCAAGTTCATGGTTGGAGGATCAATTTACCAATCAATTCATTGATTCCTCAGACAAGGGTAACCTTTTTAGGTTTCTAGATAGATTCAGTGTCTATGACTCTGTCCTTGTCAGACAAGAGAAGTTTAACATTGATATCAGCTTGTCAAAACCTTCAGTCACAATCATTCCCTTTGGTAGCCTTATGCATGGAAATGTTGGGTCTTAGGACTGCCGCATCAGATGCGATCTCCTTTGCTCGTTTTCACATGCGACCTCTTCAGCTCTGTATGCTGAACCAATGGTGCAGGGATTACTCAAAGATATCTCAATATCTTTAAACCGATTTTACGACACTCTCTGACATGGTGGACAGATCACCATCGTTTAGTTCAGGGGGCTTCTTGTTCTTCCGACCTGGACTATAATCTCAACAGATGCAAGTCTAACGGGTTGGGGAGCTGTGTGGGGGTATCTGACGGCACAAGGGGTTTGGGAATCTCAGGAGGTGAGATTTCCGATCAATATTTTGGAACTACGTGCAATTTTCAGAGCTCTTCAGTCTTGGCCTCTTCTGAAGAGAGTTGTTCATTTGTTTTCAGATAGACAATGTCACAACTGTGGCATACATCAATCATCAAGGAGGGACTCACAGTCCTCTGGCTATGAAAGAAGTATCTCGAATTTTTGTTTGGGCGGAATCCAGCTCCTGTCTAATCTCTGCGGTTCATATCCCAGGTATGGACAATTGGAAAGCGGATTATCTCAGTCGCCAAACGTTGCATCCGGGCGAATGGTCTCTTCACCCAGAGGTATTTCTTCAGATTATTCGAATGTGGGAACTTCCAGAAATAGATCTGATGGCTTCTCATCTAAACAAGAAACTTCCCAGGTATCTGTCCAGATCCCGGGATCCTCAGGCGGAGGCAGTGGATGCATTATCACTTCCTTGGAAGTATCATCCTGCCTATATCTTTCCGCCTCTAGTTCTTCTTCCAAGAGTAATCTCCAAGATTCTGAAGGAATGCTCGTTTGTTCTGCTGGTAGCTCCGGCATGGCCTCACAGGTTTTGGTATGCGGATCTTGTCCGGATCGCCTCTTGCCAACCGTGGACTCTTCCGTTAAGACCAGACCTTCTGTCTCAAGGTCCTTTTTTCCATCAGGATCTGATGGAACGCTTGATTCTTGGTCAAAGAGGTTTCTCTGACTCTGTGATTAATACTATGTTTCAGGCTCGTAAATCTGTATCCAGAGAGATATATTATAGAGTCTGGAAGACTTATATTTCTTGGTGTCTTTCTCATCATTTTTCTTGGTATTCTTTTAGAATACCGAGAATATTACAGTTTCTTCAGGATGGTTTAGATGAGGGTTTGTCCGCAAGTTCCTTGAAAGGACAAATCTCTGCTCTTTCTGTTCTTTTTCACAGAAAGATTGCTATTCTTCCTGATATTCATTGTTTTGTACAAGCTTTGGTTCGTATAAAGCCTGTCATTAAGTCAATTTCTCCTCCTTGGAGTTTGTATTTGGTTCTGGGGGCTCTTCAAGCTCCTCCATTTGAACCTATGCATTCATTGGACATTAAATTACTTTCTTGGAAAGTTTTGTTCCTTTTGGCCATCTCTTCTGCCAGAAGAGTTTCTGAATTATCTGCTCTTTCTTGTGAGTCTCCTTTTCTGATTTTTCATCAGGATAAGGCGGTGTTGCGAACTTCTTTTGAATTTTTACCTAAGTTGTGAATTCCAACAACATTAGTAGAGACATTGTGGTTCCTTCATTATGTCCTAATCCTAAGAATTCTAAGGAGAAATCGTTGCATTCTTTGGATATTGTTTGAGCTTTGAAATATTATGTTGAAGCTACTAAGTCTTTCCGAAAGACTTCTAGTTTATTTGTTATCTTTTCCGGTTCTAGAAAGGCCAGAAAACTTTTCCCTGCAAGCAAGGATGTGGGTTTAGCTGTGTCCACGTCAATCTCTTGAGTAAAAGTAGTGGTGGCTTTTAAGCAGTTAGGAAGTGGTGAGGTGGTCCTTGCTTGGTTTCCTAACATAATTGCTGCCCTAGTCATAGAAAGCCAGAGTTGGTTACTCTGTTCTTTCTTTCTCTTGTAAAGGTATATCCAGTCCACGGGTTCATCCATTACTTGTGGGATATTCTCCTTCCCAACAGGAAGTTGCAAGAGGACACCCACAGCAGAGCTGTCTATATAGCTCCTCCCCTAACTCCCAACCCCAGTCATTCTCTTGCAACTCTCGACAAGATAGGACGTATCAAGAGATATGTAGTGACTTAGTGTCCTTTTTACCTTCAATTAAGAGTTTATTTTTAAACATTACCAGCGTTGTACTGTTTTACTCTCAGGCAGAAATTAGAAGAAGAATCTGCCTGGAGGTTGATGATCTTAGCGGTTTGTAACTAAGGTCCATTGCTGTTCTCACACATAACTGAAGAGTATGGAAAGAAAACTTCAGTTGGGGGGACGGTTTGCAGATTACCTGCTTTGAGGTATATTTATTTCTAGAGAGATAAGGTCTAGAAAATGCTGACAGAGCCTTGTATATTTGAGGTAAGCCTGATGCAGTGATTTAACGACTGGGATCATGCTTACAAAAAAGGGTAATATTCATGTTAATACTCATATTACTTAGTGTCAAAACGTTTGCATGGTTTATAGAAAAAAAGTTTTTTCAATGAGGGTGATAAATCTTTATTTGGGGCCTAGTTTTCCACATGGCTAGTCAGATTACTCCTAGGAGTACTTTTTTAAGGCCCTCTGACATTGAGTGCATTGTGGGAGGGGCCTATTTCTCCAACATTGGTGTGTCCGGTCCACGGCTTCATCCTTACTTGTGGGATATTCCCTTCCCCTACAGGAAATGGCAAAGAGAGCACCCAGCAAGAGCTGTCCACATAGCTCCCCCTCTGGCTCCGCCCCCCAGTCATTCTCTTTGCCGCTCTGAACAAGTAGCATCTCCACGGGGATTGTAAAGAGTATGTGGTGTTAGTTGTAGTTTTTTATTCTTCTATCAAGAGTTTATTTTAAAATAGTGCCGGTTTGTACTGTTTACTCTAAAACAGAAAAGGATGAAGAGTTCTGTTTAAAGAGTATGATTTTAGCAGCAGTAACTAAAATCAATTGCTGTTCCCACGCAGAACTGTTGAGCTCAGAGAACTTCAGTTGGGGGGAACAGTTTGCAGACTTTTCTGCTCAAGGTATGATCAGTCATGTTTCTAACAAGACATGTTAATGGTAGAAGACTGTCATTTTTCCCTTAAGGGGTAAGTAAGCCATTTTCTTAGACTCATAACAGATTAAAGGAACACTGTACGCAAGAAATTTCTTTCCTGATTCTAATTGAGCATGAAATTTTAAGCAACTTTCTAATTTACTCCTAATATCAAATTTTCTTCATTCTCTTGGTATCTTTATTTGAAATGCAAGAATGTAAGTTTAGATGCCGGCCCATTTTTTGTGAACAACCTGGGTTGTCCTTGCTGATTGGTGGATAAATTCATCCACCAGTAAAGTGCTGTCCAGAGTACTGAAACCAAAAAAAAGCTTAGATGCCTTCTTTTTCAAATAATCATAGCAAGAGAACGAAGAAAATGTGATAATAGGAGTAAATTAGAAAGTTGCTTAAAATTTCATGCTCAATCTGAATCACGAAAGCAAAATTTTGGGTACAGTGTCCCTTTAAGGCTTACAAATGGGCTATACACTGGTTGACACTATTGTGGGCTAAATCAATTGTTTTATTTCATATTTTAATGGCATTTAGAGTGTTTTGTGCACTTAAAAGCACTTTGGGAACATTTTTTTATCGCCTGGCATTGAATTAGACGGCTATTTCAGTCAGGAAGACCCCTTCACTCTGGTATGCAGAGGAAGGAGGCCCCGTTTTCGCGCCTCAATTGCGCTGTTTATTTTCATGGCAGTGCATGCAGCTTCATGTGAGGGGTCCTGTGTCATCCTAAAACGGACTCTGGAAGGTTTATTTCATTGCTGAATAACTCTCAGGGAAGGTAAAAAGCCGCAGCAAGGCTGTGGCTGTGATTGTAGTGTACTAAAATTGTCCAATTGAACAAATAGCTCCGGTTTGCCCATTTTAAGGGTTAAAGTCTTGAAACTTGGTGTGCATTACTTTCAGGGCATTAGGACTCTGGGGTAAAAAATCGGACATTGCCTTCATTGTTTTTCAATATATCAGAAATAAAGTGTCCTAATGCCCTGAAAGTATTGCACAGAAATAAAGTGTGCCTGTTTATTATTTAAAGGGACAGTAACGCTTTTCTTTAAAAACGCTTTTATTGCATTATTAGCCTGCCAAATTCTGTCTAACATGTCTATACCTTCAGATGGCTTATGTTCTGTGTGTATGAAAGCCAAGGTGGTTCCCCCAATTAATGTTTGTGCAAATTGTGTCATAGCGTCCAAACTGCCACATTGAATAAGATTGCCCAAGATGATTCTTCTAATGAAGGTAGTGGGGATAGTTCCTCATCCTCCTTCTGTGTCAACACCAGTTTTGCCCGCGCAGGCGATACCTAGTACATCTAGCGCGCCAATGCTTGTTTCTATGCAACAGTTAACAGCAGTAATGGATAATTCAATAGCAAATCTGTTATCCAAACTGCCATCCTACCCTAGAAAGCGCGACAGCTCAGTTTTAAATACAGAAGATGAGCAGGTTGGCGCTGAGGACAATTTATCAGTTATACCCTCACATCAATCTGAATTGGCAGTGAGGGAGGGCCTGTCTGAGGGGGAAATTTCTGATTCAGGAAAAGTTTCTCAGCAGGCAGACACTGATGTCGTAAAATTTAAATTTAAGTTAGAACATCTCCGCTCCCTGCTTAAGGAGGTCCTAACTACTCTGGATGACTGTGATTCTTTGGTAATTCCAGAGAAATTGTGCAAGATGGACAAATTCTTAGAGGTCCCAATGCACGCTGATGCCTTTCCGATACCCAAGCGGGTGGCGGATATAGTGACTAAGGAGTGGGAAAAGCCAGGTATACCTTTTGTTCCACCTCCTATATTCAAGAAAATGTTCCCCATTGTTGACCCCAGAAGGGACGCATGGCAAACGGTTCCTAAGGTTGAGGGGGCAGTGTCAACGTTAGCTAAGCGCACAACTATTCCTATTGAGGACAGTTGCGCTTTTAAAGATCCTATGGATAAAAAATTGGAAGGATTGCTAAAAAACATATTTGTTCAGCAAGGCTTCCTGCTTCAACCAATCTCGTGCATTATTCCTGTCACCTCGGCAGCGTATTTTTGGTTCGAGGAACTAGAAAATTTGCTCCAAAAAGAGACTCCATATGATGAAGTCATGGATAGAATTCACGCACTAAAGTTGGCTAATTCCTTTATTTTGGATGCCGCTTTCCAATTGGCTAAGTTAGCGGCGAAAAATTCAGGGTTTGCAATAGTGGCGCACAGAGCGCTTTGGCTAAAATCCTGGTCGGCGGATGTGTCGTCCAAGAATAAATTGCTTAATATTCCTTTCAAGGGTAAGACCCTTTTCAGGCCGGAATTGAAAGAGATTATTTCAGACATTACTGGTGGAAAGGGACATGCCCTCCCACAGGATAGGCCTTTCAAGGCTAAGAACAAATCTAATTTTTGTTCCTTTCGCAATTTCAGGAACGGACCGAATCCTAACTCTGCGGCCTCCAGACAAGAAGGCAACTCTTCCTAGCCTAAGCCAGCATGGAAACCATTGCAAGGCTGGAACAAGGGTAAACAGGCCAAGAAGCCTGCTGCTGCTACCAAGACAGCATGAAGAAGTCAGCCCCCGATCCGGGACCGGATCTAGTAGGGGGCAGACTTTCTCTCTTCGCTCAGGCTTGGGCAAGAGACGTTCAGGATCCCTGGGCACTAGAAATAGTCTCTCAGGGGTATCTTCTAGAGTTCAAGGAACTTCCTCCAAGGGGAAGGTTCCACATGTCTCTCTTATCTTCAGACCAGATAAAGAGACAGGCATTCTTACATTGCGTAGGAGACCTATTAAAAATGGGAGTGATAAACCCAGTTCCAACAGCGGAACAAGGTCTGGGTTTTTACTCAAACCTGTTTGTAGTTCCCAAAAAAGAGGGAACTTTCAGGCCAATTCTGGATCTAAAAATTCTAAACAAATTCCTCAGAGTTCCATCATTCAAAATGGAAACCATTCGGACAATTTTACCAACAATCCAGGAGGGTCAATATATGACTACCGTGGACTTAAAGGATGCCTACCTGCATATTCCTATCCACAAAGATCATCATCAGTTCCTGAGGTTCGCCTTCATGGACAAACATTACCAGTTCGTGGCTCTTCCGTTTGGTTTAGCCACTGCTCCCAGAATCTTCACAAAGGTGCTAGGGTCCCTTCTAGCGGTTCTACGACCGAGGGGCATTGCTGTAGCACCTTACCTAGATGACATTCTAATCCAAGCGTAGTCTCTTTCCAAAGCAAAGGCTCATACAGACATTGTTCTAGCCTTTCTCAGATCTCACGGGTGGAAGGTGAACGTAGAAAAGAGTTCCCTGTCCCCGTCAACAAGAGTTCCCTTTTTGGGAACAAGAATAGATTCTTTAGAAATGAAGATCTTCCTGACAGAGGTCAGAAAGTCAAAGCTTCTAAATGCTTCTCAAGTTCTTCACTCTATTCTTCAGCCTTCCATAGCTCAGTGCATGGAAGTAGTAGGATTGATGGTTGCAGCAATGGACGTGGTTCCTTTTGCTCGAATTCATCTAAGACAATTACAACTGTGCATGCTCAATCAGTGGAATGGGGACTATGCAGACTTGTCTCCCCCTCAAGTAGACCAGGTAACCAGGGATTCTCTCCGCTGGTGGTTGTCTCACGATCACCTGTCTCAGGGAATGAGTTTCCGCAGACCAGAATGGGTCATTGTCACGACCGACGCCAGTCTCTTAGGCTGGGGTGCGGTCTGGGACTCTCTGAAAGCTAGTCTATGGTCTCGAGAAGAGTCTCTTCTCCCGATAAACATTTTAGAACTGAGAGCGATATTCAATGCGCTCCTGGCGTGGCCTCACCTAGCAAAGGCCAAATTCATAAGGTTCCAGTCGGACAACATGACGACTGTAGCGTACATCAATCATCAGGGGGGAACAAAGAGTTCCTTAGCGATGAGAGAGCTATCCAAGATCATCAAATGGGCGGAGGATCACTCCTGCCACCTATCTGTAATTCACATCCCAGGAGTGGACAACTGGGAGGCGGATTATTTGAGTCGTCAGACTTTTCATCCGGGGGAGTGGGAACTCCACCCGGAGGTTTTTGCCCAGTTGACTCAACTATGGGGCATTCCAGATATGGATCTTCTAGTACAAGGTCCGTTCGAACATCCAAATCTAGTCTCTCTCCAACTGACTGCTTGGAAATTGAACGCTTGATTCTATCTAAGCGTGGGTTTTCAGATACAGTCAAAGATACTCTGGTTCAAGCCAGAAAACCTGTAACTAGGAAGATTTACCATAAGATAATGGCAAAAATATATCCGTTGGTGTGAATCCAAGGGATTCCCTTGGAGTAAAATTAAAATTCCTAGGATACTTTACTTTCTCCAAGAAGGTCTGGATAAAGGTTTGTCAGCTAGTTCCTTAAAAGGACAGATATCTGCTCTGTCTGTTTTGTTACACAAACGTCTGGCAGCAGTGCCAGATGTACAGGCGTTAGTTAGAATCAAGCCTGTTTACAGACCCATGACTCCTCCTTGGAGTCTAAATTTAGTTCTTTCAGTTCTTCAGGGGGTTCCGTTTGAACCCATGCATTCCATAGATATTAAGTTACTATCTTGGAAAGTTCTGTTTTTGGTTGCTATTTCTTCTGCTAGAAGAGTTTCTGAATTATCTGCTTTGCAGTGTACTTCTCCCTATCTGGTATTCCATACAGATAAGGTAGTTTTACGTACCAAGCCTGGTTTTCTTCCAAAGGTCGTTTCCAACATGAATATTATCCAGGAAATTGTTGTTCCTTATCTGTGTCCGAATCCAGTTTCAAAGAAGGAACGCTTGTTACACAATCTAGATGTGGTCCGTGCTTTAAAATTCTATTTAGAAGCAACAAAGGATTTCAGACAGACATCATCTTTGTTTGTTGTGCATTCTGGTAAGAGGAGAGGGCAGAAAGCTACTGCTACCTCTTTCTTTTTGGCTGAAAAGCATCATCCGATTGGCTTATGAGACTGCCGGACGGCAGCCTCCTGAACGAATTACAGCTCATTCTACTAGAGCTGTGGCTTCCACATGGGTTTTCAAGAACGAGGCTTCTGTTAATCAGATATGTAAGGCAGCGACTTGGTCTTCTCTGCATACTTTTGCCAATTTTAACAAATTCAATACTTATGCTTCTTCGGAGGCTATTTTTGGGAGAAAGGTTTTGCAAGCCGTGGTGCCTTCCATTTAGGTAACCTGGTTTGCTCCCTCCCTTCATCCGTGTCCTAAAGCTTTGGTATTGGTTCCCACAAGTAAGGATGAAGAAATTTATGTTTACCTGATAAATTACTTTCTCCAACGGTGTGTCCGGTCCACGGCCCACCCTGGTTTTTAACCAGGTTTGAAAAATTTCTTTCTTTATACACTACAGTCACCACGGCACCCTATGGTTTCTCCTTTTTCTCCTAACCGTCGGTCGAATGACTGGGGGCGGAGCCAGAGGGGGAGCTATGTGGACAGCTCTTGCTGGGTGCTCTTTGCCATTTCCTGTAGGGGAAGGGAATATCCCACAAGTAAGGATGAAGCCGTGGACCGGACACACCGTTGGAGAAAGAAATTTATCAGGTAAACATAAATTCAGTTTTTTGCGCTCTAACGGCTAGATTTAGAGTTTTGTCGGTAACGACCCACGTAGCTAACGCTGGCTTTTTTCTGGCCGCACCTTTTAAATACCTCTGGTATTGAGAGTTCACAGAATGGCTGCGTTAGGCTCCAAAAAAGGAGCGTAGAGCATATTTACCGCCACTGCAACTCTCAATACCAGCGTTGCTTACGGACGCGGCCAGCTTCAAAAACGTGCTCGTGCACGATTCCCCCATAGCAAACAATGGGGCTGCGTTAGGAGCTGAACGCGGCTTTTTTGCAGGTGTTAGGTTTTTTTTCAGCTCAAACACCTGCAAAAAAGCCGCGTTCAGCTCCTAATGCAGCCCCATTGTTTGCTATGGGGAAACACTTCCTATGTCTGCACCTAACACTCTAACATGTACCCCGAGTCTAAACACCCCTAACCTTACACTTATTAACCCCTAATCTGCCGCCCCCGCTATCGCTGACCCCTGCATATTATTTTTAACCCCTAATCTGCCGCTCTGTACACCCCCGCCACCTACATTATCCCTATGTACCCCTAATCTGCTGCCCTAACATCGCCGACCCCTATATTATATTTATTAACCCCTAATCTGCCGAGCGGACCGCACCGCTATTATAATAAAGTTATTAACCCCTAATCCGCCTCACTCTCGCCTCAATAACCCTATAATAAATAGTATTAACCCCTAATCTGCCCTCCCTAACATCGCCGACACCTAACGTCAAACAACCCCTAATCTGCCGACTGGAGCTCACCGCTATTCTAATAAATGTATTAACCCCTAAAGCTAAGTCTAACCCTAACACTAACACCCCCCTAAGTTAAATATAATTTAAATCTAACGAAATAAATTAACTCTTATTAAATAAATTATTCCTATTTAAAGCTAAATACTTAACTGTAAAATAAACCCTAATATAGATACAATATAAATTATAATTATATTATAGCTATTTTAGGATTTATATTTATTTTACAGGTAACTTTGTATTTATTTTAACCAGGTACAATAGCTATTAAATAGTTAAGAACTATTTAATAGCTAAAATAGTTAAAATAATTACAAATTTACTTGTAAAATAAATCCTAACCTAAGTTACAATTAAACCTAACACTACACTATCAATAAATAAATTAAATAAAATACCTACAATTAAACCTAACACAACACTATCAATAAATGAATTAAATACAATTCCTACAAATAAATACAATTAAATAAACTAACTAAAGTACAAAAAATAAAGAACTATGTTACAAAAAATAAAAAAATATTTACAAACATTAGAAAAATATTACAACAATTTTAAACTAATTACACCTACTCTAAGCCCCCTAATAAAATAACAAAGACCCCCAAAATAAAAAAATGCCCTACCCTATTCTAAATTACAAAAGTTCAAAGCTCTTTTACCTTACCAGCCCTGAACAGGGCCCTTTGCGGGGCATGCCCCAAAGAATTCAGCTCTTTTGCCTGTAAAAAAACACATACAATACCCCCCCCCCCCAACATTACAACCCACCACCCACATACCCCTAATCTAACCCAAACCCCCCTTAAACCTAACACTAAGCCCCTGGAGATCTTCCTACCTTATCTTCACCTTGCCGGGTATCACACTGATCGGTCCTGGCTCCAAAATCTTCATCCAACCCAAGCGGGGGCTAGACATCCATCATCCGGCGGCTGAAGAGGTCCATAAGAGGCTCCAAAGTCTTCATCCTATCCGGGAAGAAGAGGCGATCCAGACCGGCAACCATCTTGATCCAAGCGGCATCTTCTATCTTCATCCGATGAGGACCGGCTCCATCGTGAAGACCTCCAGCGCGGATCAATCTTCTTCCGACGACGTCCAACTGAAGAATGACGGTTCCTTTAAGGGACGTCATCCAAGATGGCGTCCCTCGAATTCCGATTGGCTGATTGGCTGATGGAATCAGCCAATCAGAATCAAGTTCAATCCGATTGGCTGATCCGATCAGCCAATAGAATGCGAGCTCAATCTGATTGGCTGAATTTTCCTACCTTAATTCCAATTGGCTGATAGAATCAGCCAATCGGAATTCGAGGGACGCCATCTTGGATGATGTCCCTTAAAGGAACCGTCATTCTTCAGTTGGACGTCGTCGGAAGAAGATTGATCCGCGCTGGAGGTCTTCACGATGGAGCCGGTCCTCATCGGTTTAAGATAGAAGATGCCGTCTGGATCGCCTCTTCTTCCCGGATAGGATGAAGACTTTGGAGCCTCTTATGGACCTCTTCAGCCGCCGGATGATGGATGTCTATTCCCGCTTGGGTTGGATGAAGATTTTGGAGCCAGGACCGATCGGTGTGATACCCGGCGAGGTGAAGATAAGGTAGGAAGATCTTCAGGGGCTTAGTGTTAGGTTTATTTAAGGGGGGTTTGGGTTAGATTAGGGGTATGTAGGTGGTGGGTTGTAATGTTGGGGGGGGGTATTGTATGTGTTTTTTTTACAGGCAAAAGAGCTGAATTCTTTGGGGCATGCCCCGCAAAGGGCCCTGTTCAGGGTTGGTAAGGTAAAAGAGCTTTCAACTTTTGTAATTTAGAATAGGGTAGGGCATTTTTTTATTTTGGGGGGCTTAGAGTAGGTGTAATTAGTTTAAAATTGTTGTAATATTTTTCTAATGATTGTAAATATTTTTTTATTTTTTGTAACTTAGTTCTTTTTTATTTTTTGTACTTTAGTTAGTTTATTTAAATGTATTTATTTGTAGGTATTGTATTTAATTAATTTATTGATAGTGTAGTGTTAGGTTTAATTGTAACTTAGGTTAGGATTTATTTTACAGGTAATTTTGTAATTATTTTAACTATTTTAGCTATTAAATAGTTCTTAACTATTTAATAGCTATTGTACCTGTTTAAAATAAATACAAATTTGCCTGTAAAATAAATATAAATCCTAAAATAGCTATAAAATAATTATAATTTATATTGTAGCTATATTAGGGTTTATTTTACAGGTAAGTATTTAGCTTTAAATAGGAATAATTTATTTAATAAGAGTTAATTTATTTCGTTAGATTTAAATTATATTTAATTTAGGGGGGTGTTAGTGTTAGGGTTAGACTTAGCTTTAGGGGTTAATACATTTATTAGAATAGCGGTGAGCTCCAGTCGGCAGATTAGGGGTTAATACTTGAAGTTAGGTGTCGGCGATGTTAGGGAGGGCAGATTAGGGGTTAATACTATTTATTATAGGGTTATTGAGGCGGGAGTGAGGCGGATTAGGGGTTAATAACTTTATTATAGTAGCAGTGCGGTCCGCTCGGCAGATTAGGGGTTAATAAGTGTAGGCAGGTGGAGGCGACGTTGAGGGGGGCAGATTAGGGGTTAATAAATATAATATAGGGGTCGGCGGTGTTAGGGGCAGCAGATTAGGGTTACATAAGGATAACGTAGGTGTCGGCTCTTTGCGGTCGGCAGATTAGGGGTTAATTATTGTAGGTAGCTGGCGGCGACGTTGTGGGGGGCAGGTTAGGGGTTAATAAATATAATATAGGGGTCGGCGGTGTTAGGGGCAGCAGATTAGGGGTACATAAGTATAACATAGGTGGCGGTCGGCAGATTAGGTGTTAAAAATTTTTTATCGAATAGCGGCGATGTGGGGGGACCTCGGTTTAGGGGTACATAGGTAGTTTATGGGTTTTAGTGTAGTTTAGAGCACAGTAGTTAAGAGCTTTATAAACCGGCGTTAGCCCAGAAAGCTCTTAACTACTGACTTTTTTTCTGCGGCTGGAGTTTTGTCGTTAGATTTCTAACGCTCACTTCAGACACGACTCTAAATACCGGAGTTAGAAAGATCCCATTGAAAAGATAGGATACGCAATTGACGTAAGGGGATCTGCGGTATGGAAAAGTCGCGGCTGCAAAGTGAGCGTTAGACCCTTTCCTGACTGACTCCAAATACCGGCGGTAGCCTAAAACCAGCGTTAGGAGCCTCTCGGCTACCGCCAAACTCTAAATCTAGGCCTAAATGCCCAGTTGATATTCAGACTGAGACATCCAGCTTCCCTAAAGGAGTCCTCTGGCATCTAGGACCACTATAGAGGGTTTTTCTTTCATGTAATTAACAAGAGTCCATGAGCTAGTGACGTATGGGATATACATTCCTACCAGGAGGGGCAAAGTTTCCCAAACCTTAAAATGCCTATAAATACACCCCTCACCACACCCACAAATCAGTTTTTACAAACTTTGCCTCCAAGGGAGGTGGTGAAGTAAGTTTGTGCTAGATTCTACGTTGATATGCGCTCCGCAGCAAGTTGGAGCCCGGTTTTCCTCTCAGCGTGCAGTGAATGTCAGAGGGATGTGAGGAGAGTATTGCCTATTGAATGCAGTGATCTCCTTCTACGGGGTCTATTTCATAAGGTTCTCTGTTATCGGTCGTAGAGATTCATCTCTTACCTCCCTTTTCAGATCGACGATATACTCTTATATTTACCATTTCCTCTACTGATTCTCGTTTCAGTACTGGTTTGGCTTTCTACAAACATGTAGATGAGTGTCCTGGGGTAAGTAAGTCTTATTTTCTGTGACACTCTAAGCTATGGTTGGGCACTTTATTTATAAAGTTCTAAATATATGTATTCAAACATTTATTTGCCTTGACTCAGAATGTTCAACTTTCCTTATTTCCAGACAGTCAGTTTCATATTTGGGATTATGCTTTAAATTATCATATTTTTTCTTACCTCAAAAATTTGACTTTTTTCCCTGTGGGCTGTTAGGCTCGCGGGGGCTGAAAATGCTTCATTTTATTGTGTCATTCTTGGCGCGGACTTTTTTGGCGCAAAAATTCTTTTCCGTTTCCGGCGTCATACGTGTCGCCGGAAGTTGCGTCATTTTTGACGTTATTTTGCGCCAAAAATGTCGGCGTTCCGGATGTGGCGTCATTTTTGGCGCCAAAAGCATTTAGGCGCCAAATAATGTGGGCGTCTTATTTGGCGCCAAAAAATATGGGCGTCGCTTTTGTCTCCACATTATTTCAGTCTCATTTTTCATTTGCTTCTGGTTGCTAGAAGCTTGATGTTTGGCATTTTTTTCCCATTCCTGAAACTGTCTTATAAGGAATTTGATCTATTTTGCTTTATATGTTGTTTTTTCTCTTACATATTGCAAGATGTCTCACGTTGCATTTGAGCCAGAAGATACTACAGGAAAACCACTGCCTGCTGGATCTACCAAAGCTAAGTGTATCTGCTGTAAACTTTTGGTAGCTATTCCTCCAGCTGTTGTTTGTAATAATTGTCATGACAAACTTGTTAAAGCAGATAATATTTCCTTTAGTGATGTACCATTGCCTGTTGCAGTTCCCTCAACATCTAAGGTGCAGAATGTTCCTGATAACATAAGAGATTTTGTTTCTGAATCCATAAAGAAGGCTTTGTCTGTTATTTCTCCTTCTAGTAAACGTAAAAAGTCTTTTAAATCTTCTCTCTCTACAGATGAATTTTTAAATGAACACCATCATTCTGATTCTTTGGACTCTTCTGGTTCAGAGGATTCTGTCTCAGAGATTGATGCTGATAAATCTTCATATTTATTTAAGATGGAATTTATTCGCTCTTTACTTAAAGAAGTACTAATTGCTTTAGAAATAGAGGATTCTAGTCCTCTTGATACTAATTCTATACGTTTGGATAAGGTTTTTAAAGCTCCTGCGGTTATTCCAGAAGTCTTTCCTGTTCCTAATGCTATTTCTGCAGTAATTGCTAAGGAATGGGATAAATTGGGTAATTCATTTACTCCTTCTAAACGTTTTAAGCAATTATATCCTGTTCCGCCTGACAGGTTAGAATTTTGGGACAAAATCCCTAAAGTTGATGGGGCTATTTCTACCCTTGCTAAACGTACTACCATTCCTACGTCAGATGGTACCTCGTTTAAAGATCCTTTAGATAGAAAAATTGAATCTTTTCTAAGAAAAGCTTATCTATGTTCAGGTAATCTTCTTAGACCTGCTATATCATTGGCTGATGTTGCTGCAGCTTCAACTTTTTGGTTGGAAACTCTAGCGCAACAAGTAACAAATCGTGATTCTCATGATATTATTATTCTTCTCCAGCATGCTAATAATTTCATCTGTGATGCCATTTTTGATATTATTAGAGTTGATGTTAGATTTATGTCTCTGGCTATCTTAGCCAGAAGAGCTTTATGGCTTAAGACTTGGAATGCTGATATGGCTTCTAAATCAACTCTACTTTCCATTTCTTTCCAGGGAAACAAATTATTTGGTTCTCAGTTGGATTCTATTATTTCAACTGTTACTGGTGGGAAAGGAACTTTTTTACCACAGGATAAAAAGTCTAAAGGTAAAAACAGGGCTAACAATCGTTTTCGTTCCTTTCGTTTCAACAAAGAACAAAAGCCTGATCCTTCGTCCTCAGGAGCAGTTTCAGTTTGGAAACCATCTCCAGTCTGGAATAAATCCAAGCCTGCTAGAAAGGCAAAGCCTGCTTCTAAGTTCACATGAAGGTACGGCCCTCATTCCAGTTCAGCTGGTAGGGGGCAGGTTACGTTTTTTCAAAGAAATTTGGATCAATTCTGTTCACAATCTTTGGATTCAGAACATTGTTTCAGAAGGGTACAGAATTGGTTTCAAGATGAGACCTCCTGCAAAGAGATTTTTTCTTTCCCATGTCCCAGTAAATCCAGTGAAAGCTCAAGCATTTCTGAATTGTGTTTCAGATCTAGAGTTGGCTGGAGTAATTATGCCAGTTCCAGTTCCGGAACAGGGGATGGGGTTTTATTCAAATCTCTTCATTGTACCAAAGAAGGAGAATTCCTTCAGACCAGTTCTGGATCTAAAATTATTGAATCGTTATGTAAGGATACCAACGTTCAAGATGGTAACTGTAAGGACTATATTGCCTTTTGTTCAGCAAGGGAATTATATGTCCACAATAGATTTACAGGATGCATATCTGCATATTCCAATTCATCCAGATCATTATCAGTTCCTGAGATTCTCTTTTCTAGACAAGCATTACCAATTTGTGGCTCTACCGTTTGGCCTTGCTACAGCTCCAAGAATTTTCACAAAGATTCTCGGTGCCCTTCTGTCTGTAATCAGAGAACAGGGTATTGTGGTATTTCCTTATTTGGACGATATCTTGGTACTTGCTCCGTCTTTACATTTAGCAGAGTCTCATACGAATCGACTTGTGTTGTTTCTTCAAGATCATGGTTGGAGGATCAATTTACCAAAAAGTTCTTTGATTCCTCAAACAAGGGTAACCTTTCTGGATTTCCAGATAGATTCAGTGTCCATGACTTTGTCTTTAACAGACAAGAGACGTCTAAAATTGATTACAGCCTGTCGAAACCTTCAGTCTCAATCATTCCCTTCGGTAGCCTTATGCATGGAAATTCTAGGTCTTATGACTGCTGCATCGGACGCGATCCCCTTTGCTCGTTTTCACATGCGACCTCTTCAGCTCTGTATGCTGAACCAATGGTGCAGGGATTACACGAAGATATATCAATTAATATCTTTAAAACCGATTGTTCGGCACTCTCTAACGTGGTGGACAGATCACCATCGTTTAATTCAGGGGGCTTCTTTTGTTCTTCCGACCTGGACTGTAATTTCAACAGATGCAAGTCTCACAGGTTGGGGAGCTGTGTGGGGATCTCTGACGGCACAAGGAGTTTGGGAATCTCAGGAGGTGAGATTACCGATCAATATCTTGGAACTCCGTGCAGTTTTCAGAGCTCTTCAGTTTTGGCCTCTTCTGAAGAGAGAATCGTTCATTTGTTTTCAGACAGACAATGTCACAACTGTGGCATACATCAATCATCAAGGAGGGACTCACAGTCCTCTGGCTATGAAAGAAGTATCTCGAATTTTGGTTTGGGCGGAATCCAGCTCCTGTCTAATCTCTGCGGTTCATATCCCAGGTGTAGACAATTGGGAAGCGGATTATCTCAGTCGCCAAACGTTGCATCCGGGCGAATGGTCTCTTCACCCAGAGGTATTTCTTCAGATTGTTCAATTGTGGGGGCTTCCAGAGATAGATCTGATGGCCTCTCATCTAAACAAGAAACTTCCCAGGTATCTGTCCAGATCCCGGGATCCTCAGGCGGAGGCAGTGGATGCATTATCACTTCCTTGGAAGTATCATCCTGCCTATATCTTTCCGCCTCTAGTTCTTCTTCCAAGAGTAATCTCCAAGATTCTGAGGGAATGCTCGTTTGTTCTGCTAATAGCTCCGGCATGGCCTCACAGGTTTTGGTATGCGGATCTTGTCCGGATGGCATCTTGCCAGCCATGGACTCTTCCGTTAAGACCAGACCTTCTGTCACAAGGTCCTTTTTTCCATCCGGATCTGAAATCCTTAAATTTAAAGGTATGGAGATTGAACGCTTGATTCTTGGTCATAGAGGTTTCTCTGACTCCGTGATTAATACTATGTTACAGGCTCGTAAATCTGTATCTCGAGAGATATATTATAGAGTCTGGAAGACTTATATTTCTTGGTGTCTTTCTCATCATTTTTCTTGGCATTCTTTTAGAATACCGAGAATTTTACAGTTTCTTCAGGATGGTTTAGATAAGGGTTTGTCCGCAAGTTCTTTGAAAGGACAAATCTCCGCTCTTTCTGTTCTTTTTCACAGAAAGATTGCTATTCTTCCTGATATTCATTGTTTTGTACAAGCTTTGGTTCGTATAAAACCTGTCATTAAGTCAATTTCTCCTCCTTGGAGTTTGAATTTGGTTCTGGGAGCTCTTCAAGCTCCTCCGTTTGAACCTATGCATTCATTGGACATTAAATTACTTTCTTGGAAAGTTTTGTTCCTTTTGGCCATCTCTTCTGCTAGAAGAGTTTCTGAATTATCTGCTCTTTCGTGTGAGTCTCCTTTTCTGATTTTTCATCAGGATAAGGCGGTGTTGCGAACTTCTTTTGAATTTTTACCTAAAGTTGTGAATTCCAACAACATTAGTAGAGAAATTGTGGTTCCTTCATTATGTCCTAATCCTAAGAATTCTAAGGAGAAATCATTGCATTCTTTGGATGTTGTTAGAGCTTTGAAATATTATGTTGAAGCTACGAAATCTTTCCGTAAGACTTCTAGTCTATTTGTTATCTTTTCCGGTTCTAGGAAAGGCCAGAAAGCTTCTGCCATTTCTTTGGCATCTTGGTTGAAATCTTTAATTCATCTTGCCTATGTTGAGTCGGGTAAAATTCCGCCTCAAAGAATTACAGCTCATTCTACTAGGTCAGTATCTACTTCCTGGGCGTTTAGGAATGAAGCTTCGGTTGACCAGATCTGCAAAGCAGCAACTTGGTCCTCTTTGCATACTTTTACTAAATTCTACCATTTTGATGTATTTTCTTCTTCTGAAGCAGTTTTTGGTAGAAAAGTTCTTCAGGCAGCGGTTTCAGTTTGAATCTTCTGCTTATGTTTTTTGTTAAACTTTATTTTGGGTGTGGATTATTTTCAGCAGGAATTGGCTGTCTTTATTTTATCCCTCCCTCTCTAGTGACTCTTGTGTGGAAAGATCCACATCTTGGGTAGTCATTATCCCATACGTCACTAGCTCATGGACTCTTGTTAATTACATGAAAGAAAACATAATTTATGTAAGAACTTACCTGATAAATTCATTTCTTTCATATTAACAAGAGTCCATGAGGCCCACCCTTTTTTGTGGTGGTTATGATTTTTTTGTATAAAGCACAATTATTCCAATTCCTTATTTTATATGCTTCGCACTTTTTTTCTTATCACCCCACTTCTTGGCTATTCGTTAAACTGATTTGTGGGTGTGGTGAGGGGTGTATTTATAGGCATTTTAAGGTTTGGGAAACTTTGCCCCTCCTGGTAGGAATGTATATCCCATACGTCACTAGCTCATGGACTCTTGTTAATATGAAAGAAATGAATTTATCAGGTAAGTTCTTACATAAATTATGTTTTTTCCTGCAAAAATCGTGTTTAAGGGCAGGTAGGAGCCACAGCAGAGTTGTGGCAGTGTGTTTGACCGTTAATTATTTATTTATTAACGGTTTTAACGTTTTTCAAATCCGGTTTGGGGCCTAAGGGGGTTAATCATCCATTTGCAAGTGGGTGCAATGCTGCTTTAGTCCCTTATACACACTGTAAAAAATTTCGTAGAGTTTACTACTTTTTAACACGGTTTTGCAGTTTATGTGGTTGTTTTTTTCTCTTAAAGGCACAGTACCGTTTTTGTTTAATTGATGTTTCACATTTATTAAAGTGTTTTCCAAGCTTGCTGGTCTCATTACTTGTCTGTTAAACATGTCTGACATAGAGGAAACTCCTTGTTCATTATGTTTAGAAGCCATTGTGGAACCCCCTCTTAGAATGTGTACCAAATGTACTTTTATTTCTATAAGTTTTAAAGACCATATTATGGCATTTAAAGATTTATCACCAGAGGTTTCTCAGACTGACAAAAGGGAGGTTAAACCACCTAGCTGTCCCCATGTGTCAGAACCTATATCTCCCGCTCAAAAGACGCCAAGTACATCTGGTGCGTCCAATACGTTTACCTTACAAGACATGGCGGCGGTTATGACTAATACCCTCGCAGAGGTATTGTCCAAACTGCCAGGGTTACAAGGAAAGCAAGACAGCTCTGGGGCTAGAACCAATACAGAGCTTTCTGATGCTTTAGTAGCTATGTCCGATATACCCTCACAATATGCAGAAGCCGGAGAGCTTCTATCTGTGGTTGACATTTCTGATTCAGGGAAGGCGTTACTTCAGTCTGACTCTGAAATGACAGTGTTTAAATTTAAGCTTGAACACCTCCGCTTGTTGCTCAGGGAGGTTTTAGCGACTCTGGATGACTGTGACCCCATTGTAGTCCCAGAGAAATTGTGTAAATTGGACAGATACTTTGCAGTGCCTGTTTACACTGATGTTTTTCCAGTCCCTAAGAGGTTTTCAGAAATTATTACTAAGGAATGGGATAGACCAGGTGTACCGTTCTCTCCCCCTCCTGCTTTTAAAAAGATGTTTCCCATAGATGCCGCAACACGGGACTCGTGACAGACGGTCCCTAAGGTGGAGGGAGCAGTCTCGACCCTAGCTAAGCGTACAACTATCCCCGTCTAGGACAGTTGTGCTTTCCTAGATCCTATGGATAAGAAATTAGAGGGTTTCCTTAAGAAAATCTTTATACAACAAGGTTTTATTCTCCAGCCTCTTGCATGCATTGCCCCAGTCACTGCTGCAGCGGTTTTCTGGTTCAAGTCTCTTGAGGAGGCTCTACAGGTGGAGACCCTGTTAGATGATATTCTAGACAGAATTAAAGCTCTTAAGTTAGCTAATTCCTTTATTTCTGACGCCGTTTTTCATTTAACCAAGCTAACGGCTAAGAATTCAGGTTTTGCCATTCAGGCGCGTAGGGCGCTATGGCTTAAATCCTGGTCAGCTGACGTTACTTAAAAGTCTAAGCTTCTCAACATCCCCTTTAAAGGGCAGACCCTATTCGGGCCTGGACTGAAGGAGATCATTTCTGATATTACTGGAGGAAAAGGTCACGCCCTTCCTCAGGATAGGTCCAGTTAAGGACCAAACAGACTAATTTTCGTTCCTTTCGAAACTTCGAGTGGCGCAGCTTCAACTTCCTCTAATGCAAAACAAGAGGGAAATTTTGCCCAGTCCAAACCAGTCTGGAGACCTAACCAGGCGTGGAACAAGGGGAAGCAGGACAAAAAACCTGCTGCTGCCTCTAAGACAGCATGAAGGAGTAGCCCCCGATCCGGGACCGGATCTAGTTGGGGGAAGACTTTCTCTCTTCGCCCAGGCTTGGGCAAGAGACGTCCAGGATCCCTGGGCTCTGGAGATTGTTTCCCAGGGATATCTTCTGGACTTCAAAGCTTCATCTCCAAAGGGGAGATTTCATCTCACAATTATCTGCAAACCAGATAAAGAGAGAGGCATTCTTACGTTGCGTTAAAGACCTACTGGTTATGGGAGTGATCCACCCAGTTCCAAGGGAGGAACAGGGGCCAGGGTTCTTATTCAAATCGGTTTATAGTTCCCAAAAAAGAGGGCACTTTCAGACCAATCTTGGATCTCAAGATCCTAAACAAATTTCTCAGGGTCCCATCCTTCAAGATGGAGACTATTCGAACCATCCTACCTATGATCCAGGAGGGTCAATATATGACTACCGTGGACTTAAAGGATGCTTATCTCCACATTCCGATACAGAGATCATCATCAGTTCCTCAGGTTCGCGTTCTTAGACAGGCATTACCAGTTTGTGGCTCTTCCCTTCGGGTTAGCCACGGGACCAAGAATCTTTACGAAGGTACTAGGGTCCCTACTGGCGGTTCTAAGGCCACGAGGCATAGCGGTGGCTCCTTACCTAGACGACATTCTGATATAGGCGTCGACTTTTCAAATCGCCAAGTCCCATACGGACATTGTTCTGGCATTCCTGAGGTCTCACGGGTGGAAGGTGAACAAAGAAAAGAGTTCTCTCTCCCCTCTCACAAGAGTTTCCTTCCTAGGAAGTCTGATAGATTCAGTAGAAATGAAGATTTTTCTGACAGAGGTCAGGTTGTCAAAACTTCTAACTTCCTGCCGTGCTCTTCATTCCACTTCTCGGCTGTCAGTGGCTCAGTGTATGGAAGTAATCGGCCTAATGGTAGCGGCAATGGACATAGTTCCTTTTGCCCGCCTACATCTCAGACCACTGCAACTTTGCATGCTCAATCAGTGGAATGGGGATTACACAGATTTGTCTCCTCGGATAAATCTGGATCAAGAGACCAGGGATTCTCTTTGGTGGCTATCTCGGGTCCATCTGTCCAGGGGAATGAGTTTCCGCAGGCCAGAATGGACTATAGTGACGACAGATGCCAGCCTTCTGGGCTGGAACTCCCTGAAGGCTCAGGGTTCGTGGACTCAGGAGGAAGCCCTCCTTCCGATAAACATTCTGGAACTAAGAGCGATATTCAATGCTCTTCAGGCTTGGCCTCAGCTAGCTGCGGTCAGGTTCATCAGATTTCAGTCGGACAACATCACGATTGTAGCCTATATCAACCATCAGGGGGGAACAAGGAGCCCCCTGGCAATGTTGTAGGTTTCAAAGATAATTCTATGAGCAGAGGTTCACTCTTGCCATCTCTCAGCTATCCATATCCCATGAGTAGAGAACTGGGAGGCGGATTTTCTAAGTCTTTTCATTCGGGGGAATGGGAGCTCCATCCGGAGGTATTTGCCCAGCTGATTCAACTATGGGGCAAACCAGAACTGGATCTCATGGCGTCTCGTCAGAACTCCAAGCTTCCTTGTTACTGGTCCAGGTTAAGGGATCCCCAGGCAGCGCTGATAGATGCTCTAGCAGTGCCCTGGTCCTTCAGCCTGGCTTATGTGTTTCCACCATTTCCTCTCCTCCCTTGTCTGATTGCCAAGATCAAGCAGGAGAGAGCTTCAGTGATTTTGATAGCTCCTGCGTGGCCACGCAGGACTTGGTATGCAGATCTGGTGGACATGTCATCCTTTCCACCATGGACTCTGCCGCTGAGGTAGGACCTTCTACTTCAAGGTCCCTTCAAACATCCAAATCTAATTTCTCTGCGTCTGACTGCTTGGAGATTGAACGCTTGATTTTATCAAAGCGTGGTTTTTCCGAGTCGGTCATTAATATCTTAATTCAGGCTCGAAAGCCTGTCACCAGGAAATCCATCATAAGATATGGTGTAAATATCTTCATTGGTGTGAATCCAAAGGTTACAAATGGTAGTAGCTATCTCTTCAGCTCGAAGAGTTTTGGAGTTATCTGCTTTACAGTGTGATTCCCCTTATCTGATTTTCCATGCAGATAAGGTAGTTTTACGTACCAAACCTGGTTTTCTTCCTAAGGTGGTATCTAATAAGAATATCAATCAGGAGATTGTTGTTCCTTCACTATGTCCTAATCCTTCTTCAAAGAAGGAACGTCTATTACACAATCTTGATGTGGTTCGTGCTTTAAAGTTTAATTTACAAGCTACGAAGGATTTTCGTCAAATATCTGCTTTGTTGTCTACTCTGGACAGAGGAGAGGTCAAAAGGCTTCGGCAACTTCTCTTTCTTTTTGGCTAAGAAGTATAATCCGCTTGGCTTATGAGACTGCTGACCAGCAGCCTCCTGAAAGAATTACAGCTCATTCTACTAGAGCGGTAGCTTCCACTTGGGCTTTTAAACATGAGGCCTCTGTTGAACAGATTTGTAAGGTGGCGACTTAGGTCTTACAGGCAGTGGTGCCCTCCGTTTAAGCGCCTGCCTTGTCCCTCCCTTCATCCGTGTCCTATAGCTTTGGTATTGGTATCCCACAAGTAATGAATGAATCCGTGGACTGGATACACCTTACAAGAGAAAACAAAATTGATGCTTACCTGATAAATTTATTTCTCTTGTGGTGTATCCAGTCCACGTCCCGCCCTGTCATTTTAAGGCAGGTGTTATTTATTTTTGAACTACAGTCACCACTGCACCCTATAGTTTCTCCTTTCTCTTGCTTGTCTTCGGTCGAATGACTGGGGGTGGCAGTTAGGGGAGTAGCTATATAGACAGCTCTGCTGTGGGTGATCCTCTTGCAGCTTCCTGTTGGGAAGGAGAATATCCCACAAGTAATGGATGAATCCGTGGACTCGATACACCACAAGAGAAATAAATTTATCAGGTAAGCATACATTTTGTTTTTCTCCAAGACGGCTTGGAGACAGGCTTATCGACTAGTTCCCTGAAGGGTCAAATATGTGTCTTCTATCTTTTGTTACCCACACTGGGGATGGTGTTCCAGATGTGCAATCATTTTTGTCAGGCCTTGGTCAGGATCAGGCCTGTGTTAAAACCAGTTACTCCTCCTTGGAGTCTGAATATAATTCTTAAGTTCTTCAAGTGGCTCCTTTTGAGCCTATGCATTCCTTAGATATTAAGTTGTTATCTTGGAAAGTTTTATTTCTGGTTGCCATTTCTTTGCTCGGAGAGTGTCAGCGATTTCGGGATTGCAGTATGAGTCTCATCTTATTTTCAGTTCAGATAAGGTAGTTTTATGTACTAAATTAGGGTTTCTTCCTAAAGTTGTTTCTGATCGGAAAACATTAATCAGGTGATTGTTGTTCCTTTCTTGTGTCCTAATCCTTCTCAAAAGGTGAAGACTTCTGCACAATTTGGACGTGGTCCGTCCGTTAAAGTTTTACCTGCAAGCTTCTAAGGACTTTCGTCAGTCTTCTGCTATGAGTATCATACGTTTTCCATATGAGACTGCTGGACAGCATCCTCCAGAGAGGGTTACGGCTCATTCCACGAGGGTTGTTGTTTCCTCATGGGCGTTCAATAATGAGACTTCTATGGATCAGATTTGCAAGGCTGCAACTTGCTCCTCTCTTCACACTTTTTCAAAGTGATACGAATGTGACGCTTTTGCCTTGGCTGAGACCGTTTTTGGGAGAAAGGTTCTTCAAGCAGTGGGAACTTCCGTTTAGGTTCCCTGTCTTGTCCCTCCCGTATCATCTGTGTACTCTAGCTTGTGTATTGAATCCCATTAGTAATTAAGATGATCCGTGGACTCATCGGGTCTTAAAAAAGAAAAGAAAATTTATGCTTACCTGATGTATTTATTTTTTGACACGATGAGTCCACTGCCCACCCTGTTCTTTTAGACAGGTTGTGGGTTATTATAGACTTCAGACACCTCTGCACCTTGGCTTTTCCTTTCTCTTCCTAACTTCGGTTGAATGACTGGAGTGGCAGGAAAGGGAGGAGCTTTTTATTAGCTCTGCTGTGGTGCTCTTTGCCGCCTCCTGCTGTGAGGTGAATATCCCATTAGTAATTAAGATGATCGGTGGACTCATTGTGTCAAAAAAGAAATAAATTTATCAGGTAAGCATAAATTTTCTTTTTTCAAGGCTTATTTGGAGGCAGGGCAGGCTCCGCCTCAGTTTTACAGCTCATTCTACTAAGTTTAATTTCTTGGGCTTTTTCAGAATGAAGCTTAGGTTGATCAAATTTGCAAATCAGGTCTTCTTTGCATACTTTTAATGTTTTTACCATTTTGATGTATTTGCATCTTCTGAAGCAGTCTTTGGTAGAAAGGTTCTTCAGGCAGCTGTTTCAGTTTGATTCTACTGCTTTTGATTTAAGTGTTTTCAAGGAAAACTTATTTATTGTGTGGATTTCATTTCTCAGTGGTAATAGCTGTTATTTTATCCCTCCCATTCTAGTGACTCTTCTGTGGACTTCCACATCTTGGGTATTTTTATCCCATACATCACTGGCTCATGGACTCTTGCCAATTACATGAATTAAAACATAATTTATGTAAGAACTTACCTGATTAATTTCTTTCATATTGGCAAGAGTCCATGAGGCCCACCCTTTTTATGGTGGTTATGATTTTTGTATAAATGCACAATTATTTTTCCAGTCCCTCTTTTTGTATGCTTTTCTACTCCTTATTTTATCACCCCACTACTTGGCTATTCGTTAAACTGAATTGTGGGTGTGGTGAGGGGTGCATTTATAGGCATTTTGAGGTTTGGGTAACTTTGCCCCTCCTGGTAGGATTGTATATCCCATACGTCACTAGCTCATGGACTTGTCAATATGAAATTAATTTATCAGGTAAGTTCTTACATAAATTATGTTTTTGGCAGTTGTCGGGTCTCAGGGATTCACAGTGGCGCCTTATCTGGACAACATCTTGGTTCAGGCACAATCTTCTCAACTAGCAGAATCTCATACGGAGATCTTGTCTCTTCTTCGTTCCCATGGATGGAAAGTAAATCTGGAAAAGAGTTCCCTTGTTCCAGTTACAAGGGTGGTTTTCTTAGCGACCATCATAGATTCCCTATCTATGAAGATTTTTCTGACGAAGGTCAGAAAAAGCAAAGATTATCTCTTCTTGCCTCTCTTCAGTCTACTGTCAAGCCATCAGTAGCTCAATGCATGGAGGTAATTGGTCTGATGGTCCTTCCCTTTGCTCGTTTCCATTTGAGAGCTCTACAGCTCTGCATGCTCAGACAATAGAACCGAAACCATTGCAGATCTGTTGGCGCTCTACAAATAACCAATGATAATAATTCTGATCTGTCCCAGTGGATAGATCTGGACCAGTTGACAGTCAACTCTTTCATGGTGGATATCTCAGGATCATCTGTCTCAGGTGTCTCCAGAGACCCTCCTGGGTGATTGTGACCACGGACGCCAGCCTGCTAGGTTGGGGAGCAGTTTGGGACTCGCTAAAGGCTCAGGGCCTATGGACTCGAGGTGAGTCTTCTCTTCCGATAAATATCTTGGAGTTGAGAGCAATCTTCAATGCTCTAATGGCCTGGCCTCAGTTGTCTTTAGCCTGGTTTATCAGATTCCAGTCGGACAACATTGCCTCAGTGGCCTACATTAACCACCAGGAAGGAACTCAGTTCCTTGGCCATGAAGGAGGTGACTCGCATTCTGCAGTGGGTGGAAGTTCACAATTGTCTTCTATCTGCCATCCACATGCCAGGAGTGGACAATTGGGAGGCGGATTTCCTGAGCAGACAGACCTTTCATCCCGGGGAGTGGGCTCTCCATCTGGAGGTGTTCTCCAGGTTAACCCTCAAGTGGGGGGTTCCGGAGTTGGATCTGATGGTATCTTGTCAGAACGCCAAGCTTCCAAGATACAGTTCAAGGTCAAGAGATCCTCAGGCTGCCCCTGATAGATGCTCTGGCGTTTCCTTGGGATTGCAGTCTAGCATACCTGTTTCCTCAGTTTGCTCTCCTACCACGAGTCATTGCTCGTATCAAACAGGAGAGAGCGTCAGTAATTCTATTAGCTCCTGCATGACCTCACAGGATCTGGTTTGCAGACCTAGTGAAGATGTCATCTCTTCCACCTTGGAGGTTACCTCTGAGGAAGGGCCTTCTAACTCCGGGTCCTTTCCTAAGCGTGGGTTTTCTGAGTCTGTCATTGATACTAGGATTCAGGCTTGCAAGCCTGTTACTCTTAAGATTTACCATAAGGTATGGCCTAAATACCTTTATTGGTGTGACTCAAATGGTTACTCTTGGAGTAGGGTTAAGATTCATAGAATTTTGTCTTTTCTTCAGGATGGTCTGGAGAAAGGGTTGTCAGTCAGTTCTCTGAAAGGTCAGATTTCTGCATTATATATTCTTTTACATAAGCGTCTGGCAGATGTGCCAGATGTTCAATTTTTTTGTCAGACCCTGGTTAGAATCAGGCCTGTGTTTAAATCTGTTGCTCCTCCTTGGAGCCTTAACCTAGATCTTAGACTTAGTTTTGTAGCAGGCTCAGTTTGAGCCACTGCATTCCATAGATATTAAACTGTTATCTTGGAAGGTTTTGTTTTTTGTTGCTATTTCTTCTGCTCTGAGAGTTTCAGAACTCTCAGCTTTGCAGTGTGATTCACCTTCTCTTATTTTTCATGCCGATAAGGCGGCCCTTCTAAATAAATTTGGATTTCTTCCTAAGAGTGTTTCGGATAGAAGTATTAATCAGGAAATAATTGTTCCTTCTCTCTGTAATTAGAATGACGTTGTGGACTCTCCATGTCGTAGGAAAGAAAACAAATTTTTTTACTTACCTGATAAATGTCTTTCTTTCCGGACATGGAGAGTCCACAACCCCACCCTTTAGAGTAGACAGTAATTTTTTACTAAACCTCAGGCACCTCTATACCTTTTGTGTTCATTCTTTACCATTTCTTTTCAGCTGAATGACTGGTGGTTATGGTTAAAGGGACATAATACTCGTATGCTAAATCACTTGAAACTGATGCAGTATAACTGTAAAAAGCTGACAGGAAAATATCACCTGAGCATCTCTATGTAAAAAAGGAAGATATTTTTCACAATCTCCTCAGCTCAGCAGAGTAAGTTCTGTGTAAAAAGTTATACTCAGCTGCTCCCAGCTTCAGGTAAAAGAAAAAAAAAGAAAAATGAAGAAATGAACAGCAGCCAATCAGCATCAGCAGTGCTGAGGTCATGAACTCTTTGACATCTCATGAGAGTTAAGTGAAATCTCATGAGATCACAGTAATAGTAAACTTCCTTACACTGAATAGGGAAATATGATGAGTGTGCACGAATGCTCGCTCCTTCCGCTGTCCCGGGACAGACATACTTATTTGTTGTTTAGAAGTCCTTTACAATGGGATGTGGCTACTGAGAAACTTTTGAGGTAAAATATCTTTTTTTACCTAGAGATGTTCAGGTGATATTTTCTAGTCAACTTTTTACAGCTATGCTGCATCACTTTCAAGTGTTAAAACATTTGGGTATTATGGCCCTTTAAGAGAAGTGACACTTAACAGCTTTGCTGTGGTGCTCTTTGCCGCCTCCTGCTGGCCAGGAGTTAATATCCCACTAGTAATTTGAATGACGTCGTGGACTCTCCATGTCCGGAAAGAAAGAAATTTATCAGGTAAACATAAATTTAGTTTTTTTTAATAAGGTCGTGTTTCCACCTCTTAGCCAATAGCATGTTAGCTATCCGGCATAATGGCGATTGGCAAGCACAGCTATTGGCTAAAAGGTAGAAACCCTACCTCATTGAAACAGTAGCATTTTCCCATGGGCAGCCAGAGACTCTTAGCTCAGCATAAACTGCAGGCAAATATAGGATCTTTCAGCATGAAGTTTTATATACTTAGTGACTGAAAGTCCCCCTTTATTTATAGGACTGGTATATCCTAGCGTTTCAGAAACCATCACTCAAAGCAGTGTTTCTCAACCGTGGTCCTCCAGTACCACCAACAGTCCAGGGTTTTATTATAGCTCAACCAGTGCACAGGTGTGGTTATCCGGTGATCAGTAACACCATGGTTATTAACCTGCTCTCACCCATCAGCTGATTACTTCACCTGTGCACTGGTTCAGCTATAATGAAAACCTGACCTGTTAGGGGTTCTTGAGGACCACGGTTGAGAAACACTGGTCTAAAGGACCTGTATTTTATCCCAATCCACCAACGTTGGTTAGTGATTTCTGCATTAACAGGGGAAGAAATAGCAAGAATGGTCCAACCAAATGTACATAGAGTGTACCCAAATGCATGCATTGTAAAGTTGTTTTTTTTTTTTTCCATCTTCAATAAATTATACATATGCACATAAATACAATTTTATATATTTAAGAATAAGGGTCTTAAGGCCTATTCAATAGTGTTACATTTTTCTTTGTGTAATAATTGTACCTTGTTCATATTCCTAAATATTTTGTGTTTACTTTGACCAAAGTGGTTTTGTTTTTAAAATAGGTAAAATGATTCAGTGTATTCGCTGTCCAGTTGCCTATCATGGAGGTGAGGCATGTTTGGCTGCCGGATGCGCAATCTTAACTGCAACAAGTATCGTCTGCACCTCTCACTTTTCTGCTAATAAAAGCAACCGTCATCATGAACATGTGAATGTCAGCTGGTGTTTTGTGTGCTCGAAAGGTAAACTTAAACTAACATTTGTGTTCGAAATTCTTCCCTGCTTTGGCTGGCTATTGGCTAAATTGCTGTTTGGTGCACCTATTTTCAGGATAGAAAATATTTTGACTTTTAAAAAGTATTTGAGGACCAGATTTCTCTCATAAGATGAAGAGGAGTCCACAAGAACATCACGTGGTATATTTCACGTCTACCAGGGGAATGCAAAAACCACCCTTACACCTAGCAATCCTCTACTCATAGCCTGAATCAAGCAATAACAGACTTCAATGACACTGCTTTATACGTGTGCATATAAAAGGACTGTGCAAAAAAAATATTGGAAGTAAATTAGAAAATTGCTTAAAACTGCATGCTCTTTCTAAATCATGAGTTTAATTTGGACTTGTGTCCCTTTTAAATGTCTTTTCTCCAACATTGGTGTGTCCGGTCCACGGCGTCATCCATTACTTGTGGGAAATATTCTCCCCCACAGGGAAAGGCAAGGAGAGCACACAGCAAGAGCTGTCCATATAGCTCCCCCTCTGGCTCCGCCCCCCAGTCATTCTCCTTGCCGCTCTCAACAAGTAGCATCTCCACGGGGATGGTGAGGAGTTTGTGGTGTTAGTTGTAGTTTTTTATTCTTCTATCAAGAGTTTATTTTAAAATAGTGCTGGCTTGTACTATTTACTCTACAACAGAAAAGTGATGAAGAAGCCAGGTGTACCCTTTGCCAGGTGGGAGAAGCCAGGTGTACCCTTTGCCCCACCTCCTATATTTAAGAAAATGTTTCCCATAGTAGACCCTCGAAGGGACGCATGGCATACGGTCCCGAAGGTTGAGGGAGCTGTTTCAACACTAGCGAAGCGCACCACTATTCCTATAGAGGACAGCTGCGCTTTCAAAGATCCTATGGATAAAAAATTGGAAGGATTGCTTAATATGATTTTTGTTCAGCAAGGGTTCATCCTTCAACCAGCTACGTGTGTTATTACTCTCACTTCAGCGGCGTCCTTTTAGTTCGAGGAACTAGAAAGGTCGCTCCAGAAAGAGACTTCCTATGAAGAAGTCATGGACAGAATTCACGCATTAAAATTGGCTAATTCCTTTATATTGGATGCCGCCTTTCAAATAACGAAATTGGCGGCGAAAAACTCAGGTTTTGCTATAGTAGCGCGGAGGGTGCTTTGGCTGAAATCCTGGTCGGCAGATGTGTCGTCCAAGACGAAGTTACTTAATATTCCTTTCAAGGGTAAGACCCTTTTTGGGCCGGAATTGAAGGAAATTATTTCAGACATCACTGGGGGTAAGGGCCATGCCCTCCCACAGGATAGGCCTTTTAAGGCTAAGAACAAGTCTAATTTTCGTTCCTTTTGCAATTTCAGGAACGGACCGGCTAATAACTCCACTGCCGCTAGACAAGAAGGTAACGCGGCCCAGCCCAAACCCGCTTGGAAGCCCATGCAAGGCTGGAACAAGGGTAAACAGACCAAGAAACCTGCTGCTGCTACCAAGACAGCATGAAGGGGTAGCCCCGATCCGGGACCGGATCTGGTAGGGGGCAGACTATCTCTCTTCGTTCAGGCTTGGGCAAGAGATGTTCCGGATCCCTGGGCACTAGAAATAGTCTCCAAGAGATACCTGCTAGAGTTCAAGGGACTTCCTCCAAGGGGAAGGTTCCACCTGTCTCGCTTATCTTCAGACCAGATAAAGAAACAGGCATTCTTACTTTGTGTAAGAGACCTATCAAAGATGGGAGTGATAAACCCAGTCCCCTCCGGGGAACAAGGTCTAGGTTTTTACTCAAACCTGTTTGTGGTTCCCAAAAAAGAGGGAACTTTCAGGCCAATTCTGGATTTAAAGATATTAAACAAGTTCCTCAGTGTTCCATCCTTCAAAATGGAAACCATTCGGACAATCTTGCCGACAATCCAGCAGGGTCAATATTTGACTACCGTGGATCTAAAGGATGCGTATCTGCATATTCCAATCCACAAAACTCATCATCAGTTCCTGAGGTTCGCCTTTCTGGACAAACATTACCAGTTCGTGGCTCTTCCATTCGGTTTAGCCACCGCTCCCAGAATTTTCACAAAGGTGCTAGGGTCCCTTCTAGCGGTCCTAAGGCTGAGGGGCATCGCTGTAGCACCTTATCTAGACAACATCCTAATCCAAGCGTCGTCTCTTTCCAAAGCAAGGGCCCACACAGACATCGTGTTGGCTTTTCTCAGATCTCACGGGTGGAAGGTGAACATAGAAAAGAGTTCACTGTCACCGTCCACAAGGGTTCCTTTTCTGGGAACAATAATAGATTCTGTGGAAATGAAGATCTTCCTGACAGAAGTCAGAAAGCTAAAGCTTCTAAACGTTTGTTGAGTTCTTCATTCTATTCCTTAACCCTCCATAGCTCAGTGCATGGAAGTAATAGGACTAATGGTTGCAGCAATGGACATGGTTCCTTTTGCTCGAATTCATCTAAGACCATTACAGCTGTGCATGCTCAATCAGTGAAATGGGTACTATACAGACTTGTCTCCCCAAATTCAAGTAGACCAGGTAACCAGGGACTCACTTCTCTGGTGGTTGACCCAGGATCACCTGTCTCAGGGAATGAGTTTCCGCAGACCGGAGTGGGTCATCGTCACGACCGACGCCAGCCTCTTGGGGTGGGGCGCGGTCTGGGACTCCCTGAAAGCTCAGGGCCTATGGTCTTGGGAAGAGTCGCTTCTCCCGATAAACATTTTGGAACTAAGAGCAATATTCTATGTGCTCCTGGCTTGGCCTCAGCTAGCGGAAGCCAAGTTCATAAGATTTCAGTCGGACAACATAACGACTGTTGCGTACATCAATCATCAGGGGGGAACAAAGAGTTCCCTAGTGATGAAGGAAGTAACCAAGATTATCCAATGGGCAGAGAATCACTCCTGCCATCTATCTGCTATTCACATCCCAGGAGTAGACAACTGGGAGGCGGACTATTTGAGTCGTCAGACTTTCCATCCGGGGGAGTGGGAACTCCACCCGGAGGTCTTTGCTCAGTTAACCCAATTATGGGGCATTCCAGACATGGATCTAATGGCGTCCCGTCAGAACTTCAAGATTCCTTGCTACGGGTCCAGATCCAGGGATCCCAAGGCGACTCTAGTGGATGCATTAGTGGCGCCTTGGTTGTTAAACCTAGCGTATGTGTTTCCACCGTTTCCTCTCCTTCCCAGGCTCATAGCCAGGATCACACAGGAGAAGGCCTCGGTGATTCTGATAGCTCCTGCGTGGCCATGCAGGACTTGGTATGCAGACCTGGTGAATATGTCATCGGCTCCACCATGGAAGCTACCTTTGAGACAGGATCTTCTAGTACAAGGTCCATTCGAACATCCAAATCTAGTTTCTCTGCAGCTGACTGCTTGGAAATTGAACGCTTGATTTTATCCAAGCGTGGGTTTTCGAATTCTGTGATAGATACTCTGGTCCAAGCCAGAAAACCTGTGACTAGTAAGATTTACCATAAAATATGGAAAAAATATATCTGCTGGTGTGAATCCAAGGGATTCTCCTGGAGTAAGATTAAAATTCCAAAGATTCTCTCCTTTCTCCAAGATGGTTTGGATAAAGGGTTGTCAGCTAGTTCTCTAAAAGGACAGATTTCTGCTTTATCTGTCTTGTTACACAAACAACCAGATGTACAAGCTTTTGTTCAGGCTTTGGTTAGAATCAAGCCTGTTTACAGACCCATGACTCCTCCTTGGAGTCTAAATTTAGTTCTTTCAGTTCTTCAAGGGGTTCCGTTTGAACCTTTACATTCCATAGATATTAAGTTATTATCTGGGAAAGTTCTGTTTTTGGTTGCTATTTCTTCTGCTAGAAGAGTTTCTGAATTATCTGCTTTGCAATGTAATCCACCCTATCTGGTTTTCCATTCAGATAAGGTTGTTTTGCGTACTAAGCCTGGTTTTCTTCTAAAAGTTGTTTCCAACAAGAATATTAACCAGGAAATAGTTGTTCCTTCTCTGTGTCCGAATCCAGTTTCAAAGAAGGAACGTTTATTACACAATTTAGATGTTGTTCGTGCTTTAAAGTTCTACTTAGAAGCAACAAAAGATTTTAGACAAACCTCATCTTTGTTTGTCGTTTACTCTGGTAAGAGGAGAGGTCAAAAAGCTACTGCTACCTCTCTCTCTTTCTGGCTGAAAAGCATTATCCGATTGGCTTATGAGACTGCCGGACGGCAACCTCCTGACCGAATCACAGCTCACTTTACTAGGGCTGTGGCTTCCACTTGGGCCTACAAGAACGAGGCTTCTGTTGATCAGATATGTAAGGCAGCGACTTGGTCCTCTCTGCACACTTTTGCCAAATTCTACAAATTTGATACTTATGCTTCTTCGGGGGCTATTTTTGGGAGAGAGGTTTTGCAAGCCGTGGTGCCTTCCATTTAGGTAACCTGATTTGCTCCCTCCCTTCATCCGTGTCCTAAAGCTTTGGTATTGGTTCCCACAAGTAATGGATGACGCCGTGGACCGGACACACCGTTGGAGAAAGTAATTTATCAGGTAAGCATAAATTCTGTTATTTCTTTCCAATGCCATGGAAAGTCCACGATTCAGTTACTGTTGGGAATGCAACTACTGACCACCAGAAGGAGGCAAAAACACCACATCAAAGCTTAAAGGGACAGTACACTGTAAAATTGTTTTTCCATTAATGTATTTTAAATGACTTGTTATACCAACTGCAGAGTATAAAATATTTGAGAAATTCCATTTTCATGCTTATTTGTGTATATGAAGTAGCTGATTTTGTGCTTTGAAACCACAGCCTATTACAATGGGTTGAACTTAAAGGTGATATCAGATCTCAATATGTTCTAAGTTTGTGTAAACAGACTTGCTTCCTTATCTTTTATTTGGCTGGAACACCAAAGCTCAAAACATAGAGAGAACAATGGAAAATGATCATTTTATTACTTAACTATCCTGCATCCCACAGAGTGTAATCTCTTCTGCTGGCTGTGTATACTTAGGCTATTCAATAGCCTATACTCCAGTATTAATTTGTTCAGTGTAGGTGGCGATACCACAGGCTAAATAAGCTATTTCAAATGCTGAAATAGGAGTAAAGGAGCTACTTGTAACCAATTTAATACACTCTAGCAGGTTAAAAGGATCATTAAGAATAATTTAAAGGGGAGAAATTTTTTGGGTGAACTGTCCCTTTAAATATCACTCCCACTTCCCATAACCCCCAGTCATTCTTTGCCTTCGTACAAGGATGCGAAGATAGTGCTCTGAAGAAAGAGACTATATCCAAGTCCTTTAATGGGTAGCCTTTAATGGGTAGCTTACCTTCAAGCAGGACTGGGGTAATGCTGTGTCCATGTAATCCTCTTGAGAAAGAGTATTGGTAGCTGTTAGCTGCTGGAGGTCGCAGGGTAGTCCCTGTTCTCTCTCCAGCAATTTATGCTAACCCCCAACCCAGCTACCAGGGTTAGTTACTCTGCTTTCCTGTCTACTCGGGTCCCTGTCAGAAGTCAGATGAAGCTGACACACCTGGATGTGCTGTGACTGCTCCAGGAGGATAAGTCCTTTTATTTACTTAAGCAAGAACTGCAAGTTTATTCAATGAAAAATCCTTCTATCTTGCGGCCTGAGCAGCTTCCTGGCTTTTAGCCAGAGACAGGAACCTCGCCGCTTCATGGCTTTTAGTCAGAGACCAAAACCTCCCTGCTTTCATGTCCCAGTTCTATTTAGTTATAGACCAGGTCAGTCCTGCCATTTATGTGAGTGGGGTTAGGTTTTTATTTTTCTCTGTAGCCCTGACCGTGGCTTTTTCAGCGGCGCAATTTCACGCGCTTTGTAGACGCTATTCATGGCTAGTGCCTTTGTGTAAAGGAAATTAGGTTTTGTGTGGTGCTTTCCTTATGTTGGATTATATGTAACCTTACTGTTAAATTTTTTATTCAAGTCCCTCACAACTAAATGGTTGTTTGCCTTAGGCATGCCTCTCACCTACTAGTAACAGAGCAACACTTCTGTCATGTGTGGGACATGATCGCTAAGTCTGCGGTCTATTAATCTCTTCCTATAACGCTAGTCAGTGTAGGATATGTATATACTACTCTAGCTTGCATGATCCACAGGGCAGATGCCTTTTTTGTTTGTGGATATTGGGGATGTAGTGCCTGGATAGCTAGAAGTTCCCTGGTGCAGATGTTGCCTTTTTTCTTTGCCATATGTTCCGGTCAGATAGAGGCTTATGTTAGTTGAGACGTTTGCTGTCCTATCGGTGGAGAACTTTCCCGCCTCAGGACTGTGTTTTTGTTTTTTTTATCACTCAGTGACTGTCACCATGTTTTTTTTGTTGAGACGCGTCCTTCCTCTGCACCTCATATGTGAACGTACCTTCCAGTTGGAGGTAAATAACAGGGAAATACACGCGTGGTGTGTGCGGTTAACTGTCCCTGCTGAATTTTAACTCCTATAGCGCAACAACAACACGAGCAGAGGGCATGTTACTGCTGCACTGACTGCTGTCTGTAACGTGTGACCAAATATAAAGAGCCGCTTGTGTCTTATGTTAAGCGACTGTTGGTCCTTGTACTGTTGATCCTTATAGCCCTGTATAAGTATTTCTTCTATAAGGTAAAACGAGTCCACGGATTCATCCTTTACTTGTGGGATATTATCCTCCTGCTAACAGGAAGTGGTAAAGAGCACCACAGCAGAGCTGTCTATATAGCTCCTCCCTTAGCTCCACCCCCCAGTCATTCACAAAATATTAGTTTTTAATTTCTTCAAGCAAGAGTTTTTTGTTTTAAATGGTACCGGTGTGTACTATTTACTCT
Organism: Bombina bombina; assembly: GCF_027579735.1. Lineage (NCBI taxonomy): Eukaryota > Metazoa > Chordata > Amphibia > Anura > Bombinatoridae > Bombina > Bombina bombina. The sequence goes on along the minus strand of NC_069500.1, from coordinate 1,338,128,212 downwards.
CAGGCAGCAGATGGATGAAGACTTCTGCCTGAAGGATGATGATCTTAGCATTTGTAACTAAGATCCAGTGCTGTTCCCACAGAGGCTGAGGGGTACAAGAAACTTCAGTGTGAGGAACGTTTTCATGCTTTATAGCAGTGAGGTATGTTCAGTAATTTTTTTCTGGAGAGACTGTATTTCAGAAAGGCTGACAGTATCCCCATGAGGGTAAGGGTAAGCAGTAATCCTAAAAGCTATAGAAAGGCATTACTAAGCTTGCATAAGAAATGTATTTCTTACCTGGGGTTTAGTCTTTTTTCCAATTGACTACTTCTTGCTATTGTGGGTATTAGGCCTGCGGGTGCGTCAAATGCTAAACTTTATTGCGTCATTCTTGGCGCGAAAATTTATTTGGCGCAAAAAGACGTTTATGACGCAACTTCGTCATTTCCGGCGTCATACGTGATGCCAAGACTTTTCACACGGCGGCGTCATTAGTGACGCGAGTTTGCGTTACGTTGTGCGTCATACTTGGCGCCAAATTTTTTCATTATTTCAATACCCCTTGTATGTTTGCCTCTTGCTTTTTGCTATCAGAAGCCTATGCTATGTCCCAATCTGATCCTGCCTCAGAAGTTTTTGCTGGAACATTGCTGCCTGACATCGGTTCTAACAAAGCTAAGTGCATTTGTTGTAAAATTGTAGAAATTATTCCACCGAATGTCATTTGTAATAGTTGTCATGATAAACTTTTACATGCAGATAGTGTTTCCATCAGTAATAGTACATTGCCCGTTGCAGTTCCTTCAACTTCTAATGTGCATGATATACCTGTAAATTTTTATGAATTTGTTTCTGATTCTATTATGAAGGCTTTGTCTGCATTTCCACCTTCTAATAAACGTAAAAGGTCTTTTAAAACTTCTCATTTAGCTGATGAAATTTCAAATGACCAACAACAACATAATAATTTATCCTCTTCTGATGAGGATCTATCTGATTCAGAAGATCCTTCCTCAGACATTGACACTGACAAATCTATTTATTTATTTAAAATAGAGTATATGCGTTCTTTATTAAAAGAAGTGTTAATTACTTTGGATATTGAGGTAACCAGTCCTATTGACGTTCAGTCTAATAAACGTTTAAATGCTGTTTTTAAACCTCCTGTGGTTTCTCCAGGGGTTTTTCCCATTCCTGAGGCTATTTCTGATATGATTTCTAGGGAATGGGATAAGCCAGGTACTACTTTTATTCCTTCTTCAAGGTTTAAAAATTGTATCCTTTACCAGCAAAATCTATAGAGTTTTGGGAAAAAATCCTCAAAGTTGATTGTTCTATTTCTACTCTTGCTAAACGTACCACTATTCCTATGGAAGATAGTACTTCCTTTAAGGATCCTTTTAGATAGGAAGCTTGAATCTTATCTAAGGAAGGCCTATTTATATTCAGGTCATCTTCTCAGACCTGCTATTTCTTTGGCTGATGTTGCGGCTGCATCAACTTTCTGGTTGGAAAATTTAGCGCAACATGAATTGGATTCTGACAGATCTAGCGTTATTCGCTTACTGCAACATGCTAATCATTTTATTTGTGATGCCATTTTTCATATTATCAAAATTGATGTTAGATCCATGTCTTGAGCTGTATTAGCTAGAAGAGCTTTGTGGCTTAAATCTTGGAATGCTGATATGACATCCAAATCTAGATTACTATCTTTCTTTCCAAGGTAATAATTTATTTGGTTCTCAGTTGGATTCTATTCAACTATCACTGGGGGAAAAGGAGTTTTTCTGCCTCAGGATAAAAAACCTAAGGGTAAATCTAAGGCTTCTAACCGTTTTCGTTCCTTTCGTCAGAATAAGGAACAAAAACTCAATCCTCCCCCCAAGGAATCTGCTTCCAATTGGAAGCCTTCCTCAAATTGGAATAAATCCAAGCCATTTAGGAAACCAAAGTCAGCTCCTAAGTCCACATGAAGGTGCGACCCTCATTCCAGCTCAGCTGGTAGGGGGCAGATTAAGGTTTTCGAATCGAATAGGATATCGAATAGGATTCAAAGTAAGACCTCCTGTGAGAAGATTTTTTTCTCTCACGCATCCCTGTAAATACAGTTAAAGCTCAGGCTTTTCTGAAGTGTGTTTCAGTCCTGGAGTCTTCAGGGGTAATCATGCCAGTTCCTCCTCAGGAACAAGGTTTGGGGTTTTATTCAAACCTATTCATTGTACCAAAGAAAGAAAATTTGTTCAGACCAGTTCTGGATCTGAAAATTTTGAATCGTTATGTAAGAGTACCAACTTTCAAGATGGTGACTATAAGGACTATTCTGCCTTTTGTTCAGCAAGGACATTATATGTCCACAATAGATTTGCAGGATGCATACCTTCATATTCCGATTCATCCAGAACACTATCAGTTTCTGAGATTCTCTTTTCTAGACAAGCATTACCAATTTGTTGCTCTTCCATTTGGCCTAGCAAAAGCTCCAAGAATCTTTTCAAAGGTTCTGGGTGCCCTACTATCTGTAATAAGAGAGCAGGGTATTGCGGTGTTTCCTTATTTGGACGATATCTTGGTACTAGCTCAGTCTTTACATACTGCAGAATCTCACACGAATCAACTAGTGTTGTTTCTTCGGAAACATGGTTGGAGGATCAATTTACCAAAAAGTTTCTTGATTCCTCAGACAAGGGTCACCTTTTTAGGCTTCCAGATAGATTCAGTGTCCATGACTCTGTCTCTAACAGACAAGAGATGTTTAAAATTGGTCGCAGCATGTCGGCTCCTTCAGTCTGTCATTCCCTTCAGTGGCTATGTGCATGGAAGTTTTAGGTCTCATGACTGCAGCATCGGACGCAATCCCCTTTGCTCGTTTTCACATGAGACCTCTACAGCTTTGTATGCTGAATCAATGGTGCAGGGATTATACAAAGATATCACAATTAATATCCTTGAATCCCAATGTACGACACTCTCTGACATGGTGGATAGATCACCATCGTTTGGTTCAAGGGGCTTCTTTTGTTCGCCCAACCTGGACTGTGATCACAACAGATGCGAGTCTTTCAGGTTGGGGAGCTGTTTGGGGGTCTCTGACAGCACAAGGGGTTTGGAAATCTCAAGAGGCGAGATTACCAATAAATATTTTAGAACTCCGTGCAATTCTCAGGGCTCTTCAGTTCTGGCCTCTACTAAAGAGAGAACCGTTCATTTGTTTTCAGACAGACAATATCACAACTGTGGCTTATGTCAATCATCAGGGTGGGACTCAGTCCCCAAGCTATGAAAGAAGTATCTTGGATACTTGCTTGGGCGGAATCCAGCTCCTGTCTAATCTCTGCGGTGCATATCCCAGGTGTAGACAATTGGGAGGCGGATTATCTCAGCCGCCAGACTTTACATCCAGGGGAGTAGTCTCTCCATCCAGATGTGTTTTCTTAGATTGTTCAGATGTGGGGTCTTCCAGAGATAGATCTCATGGCCTCTCATCTAAACAAGAAACTTCCCAGATACCTGTCCAGGGATGTTCAGGCGGAAGCAGTGGATGCCCTGACACTTCCTTGGTGTTATCAACCTGCTTACATCTTCCCGCCTCTAGTTCTCCTTCCAAGAGTGATTTTCCAAAATTATCATGGAACAGTCTTTTGTGTTGCTGGTGGCTCCAGCATGGCCACACAGGTTTTGGTATGCGGTTCTGGTTCGGATGTCCAGTTGCCCGCCTTGGCCACTTCCGTTACGGCCGGACCTACTATCTCAAGGTCCGTTTTTCCATCAGGATCTCAAATCATTAAATTTGAAGGTATGGAAATTGAACGCTTAGTTCTAAGTCATAGAGGTTTCTCTGATTCAGTGATTAATACTATGTTACAAGTTCGTAAATCTGTCTCTAGAAAGATTTATTATAGAGTTTGGAAGACTTACATTTCATGGTGTTCTTCTCATTAATTCTCCTGGCATTCTTTTAGAATTCCTAGAATTTTGCAGTTTCTTCTGGATGGTCTGGATAAGGGTTTGTCTGCAAGTTCCTTGAAAGGACAAATCTCCGCTCTTTCTGTTTTATTTCACAGAAAGATTGCTATACTTCCTGATATACACTGTTTTGTACAGGCTTTAGTTCGTATTAAGCCTGTCATTAAGTCAATTTCTCCTCCTTGGAGTCTTAATTTAGTTCTGAGGGCTTTACAGGCTCCTCCATTTGAACCTATGCAAACTTTGGACATTAAACTACTTTCTTGGAAAGTGTTGTTCCTTTTGGCTATCTCTTCTGCTAGAAGAGTTTCTGAGCTATCTGCTCTTTCTTGTGAGTCTCCTTTTCTGATTTTTCATCAGGATAAGGCAGTTTTGCGGACTTCTTTTCAATTCTTACTTAAGGTTGTGAATTCTAACAACATTAGTAGAGAAATTGTTGTCTCTTCTTTATGTCCTAATCCTAAGAATTCTTTGGAGAGATCCTTACATTCTTTGGATGTGGTAAGAGCTTCAAAATATTATGTGGAAGCTACTAAAAATTTCAGGAAGACTTCTAGTCTATTTGTTTTATTTTCTGGTCCTAGGAAAGGTCAGAAAGCTTCTGCTGTTTCCTTGGCTTCTTGGTTGAAACTTTTGATTCATCAAGCTTATTTGGAGTCGGGTCAAACCCCGCCTCAGAGAATTACAGCTCATTCTACTAGATCAGTCTCCACTTCGTGGGCTTTTAAGAATGAGGCTTCAGTTGATCAGATTTGCAAAGCAGCCACTTGGTCCTCTTTGCATACATTTACTAAATTCTACCGTTTTGATGTATTTGCTTCTTCGGAAGCAGTTTTTGGTAGAAAAGTTCTTCAGGCAGCTGTTTCAGTTTGATTCTTCTGCTTTTTAATTTGTTTCTTTCTTTCTTTCAAAAGTGAAAATAAACTTATTTTTGGGTTGTGGATTATTTTCTCAGCGGAATATGGCTGTTTTTGTTTTATTCCCTCCCTCTCTAGTGACTCTTGAGTGGAAGACTCCACATCTTGGGTATTGATATCCCATATGTCACTAGCTCATGGACTCTTGCCAATTACATGAAAGAAAACATAATTTATGTAAGAACTTACCTGATAAATTCATTTCTTTCATATTAGCAAGAGTCCATGAGGCCCACCCTTTTCTTCTGTTAAGTGTGATCAGTCCACGGGTCATCATTACTTCTGGGATATTACTCCTCCCCAACAGGAAGTGCAAGAGGATTCACCCAGCAGAGCTGTATATAGCTTCTCCCCTCTACGCCACTCCCAGTCATTCTCTTGCACCCAACGACTAGATAGGATGTGTGAGAGGACTATGGTGATTATACTTCGTTTTATATCTTCAATCAAAAGTTTGTTATTTTAAAATAGCACCGGAGTGTGTTATTATCTCTCTGGCAGAGTTTGAAGAAGAATCTACCAGAGTTTTTGTTATGATTTTAGCCGGAGTAGTTAAGATCATATTGCTGTTTCTCGGCCATCTGAGGAGAGGTAAACTTCAGATCAGGGGACAGCGGGCAGATGAATCTGCATAGAGGTATGTAGCAGTTTTTATTTTCTGACAATGGAATTGATGAGAAAATCCTGCCATACCGATATAATGTCATGTATGTATACTTTACACTTCAGTATTCTGGGGAATGGTACTTCACTAGAATTACACTGTATGAAATACATAAAGCTGTTTAATAACTAGAGATTATGTTTAACGTTTTTGCTGGAATGTAAAATCGTTTTCATTTGCTGAGGTACTGAGTGAATAAATGTTTGGGCACTATTTTTCCACTTGGCAGTTGCTTAATCTGTTTTCTGACAGTTTCTGTTCTCCCTCACTGCTGTGTGTGAGGGGGAGGGGCCGTTTTTTGGCGCTTTTACTAAGCATCAAATATTTCAGTCAGCAACTCATTGTATTCCCTGCATGATCCGGTTCATCTCTACAGAGCTCAGGGGTCTTCAAAACTTATTTTGAGGGAGGTAATTTCTCTCAGCAGAGCTGTGAGAATTATAGTTTGACTGAGATAAAAAACGTTTATTCTGTAATTTGTTTCCTGCTTTCAGAATTTGTTATCTTTGCTAATGGGATTAAACCTTTGCTAAAGTTGTGTTGTTTACAAGGATTGAGGCTATAACTGTTTCAATTTATTAATTTTAAACTGTCATAAATCTTCTGTGCTTCTTAAAGGCACAGTACGTTTTAAAATTATTCTAATTGAATTGTATTTCCAAGTTGCAAGTTTATTTGCTAGTGTGTTAAACATGTCTGATTCAGAGGATGATACCTGTGTCATTTGTTGCAATGCCAAAGTGGAGCCCAATAGAAATTTATGTACTAACTGTATTGATGCTACTTTAAATAAAAGTCAATCTGTACAAATTGAACAAATTTCACCAAACAACGAGGGGAGAGTTATGCCGACTAACTCGCCTCATGTGTCAGTACCTACATCTCCCGCTCAGAGGGAGGTGCGTGATATTGTAGCGCCGAGTACATCTGGGCGGCCATTACAAATCACATTACAGGATATGGCTACTGTTATGACTGAGGTTTTGGCTAAATTACCAGAACTAAGAGGTAAGCGTGATCACTCTGGGGTGAGGACAGAGTGCGCTGATAATATTAGGGCCATGTCAGACACTGCGTCACAGGTGGCAGAACATGAGGACGGAGAACTTCATTCTGTGGGTGACGGTTCTGATCCAAACAGACTGGATTCAGATATTTCAAATTTTAAATTTAAACTGGAAAACCTCCGTGTATTACTAGGGGAGGTGTTAGCGGCTCTGAATGATTGTAACACAGTTGCAATACCAGAGAAAATGTGTAGGTTGGATAAATATTTTGCGGTACCGACGAGTACTGAGGTTTTTCCTATACCTAAGAGACTTACTGAAATTGTTACTAAGGAGTGGGATAGACCCGGTGTGCCGTTCTCACCCCCTCCGATATTTAGAAAAATGTTTCCAATAGACGCCACCACAAGGGACTTATGGCAAACGGTCCCTAAGGTGGAGGGAGCAGTTTCTACCTTAGCTAAGCGTACCACTATCCCGGTGGAGGATAGCTGTGCTTTTTCAGATCCAATGGATAAAAAGTTAGAGGGTTACCTTAAGAAAATGTTTGTTCAACAAGGTTTTATATTGCAACCCCTTGCATGCATTGCGCCGATCACGGCTGCAGCGGCATTCTGGATTGAGTCTCTGGAAGAGAACATTGGTTCAGCTACTCTGGACGACCTTACGGACAGGCTTAGAGTCCTTAAACTAGCTAATTCTTTCATTTCGGAGGCCGTAGTACATCTTACTAAACTTACGGCGAAAAATTCAGGATTCGCCATTCAGGCACGCAGGGCGCTGTGGCTAAAATCCTGGTCAGCTGATGTTACTTCTAAGTCTAAATTGCTTAATATACCTTTCAAAGGGCAGACCTTATTCGGGCCTGGGTTGAAAGAGATTATCGCTGACATTACAGGAGGTAAAGGCCATGCCCTGCCTCAGGACAAAGCCAAAGCCAAGACTAGACAGTCTAATTTTCGTTCCTTTCGTAATTTCAAAGCAGGAGCAGCATCAACTTCCTCTGCACCAAAACAGGAAGGAGCTGTTGCTCGCTACAGACAAGGCTGGAAACCTAACCAGTCCTGGAACAAGGGCAAGCAGACTAGGAAACCTGCTGCTGCCCCTAAAACAGCATGAATTGAGGGCCCCCGATCCGGGATCGGATCTAGTGGGGGGCAGACTTTCTCTCTTCGCCCAGGCTTGGGCAAGAGATGTTCAGGATCCCTGGGCGCTAGAGATAATATCTCAGGGATACCTACTAGACTTCAAATACTCTCCTCCAAGAGAGAGATTTCATCTGTCAAGATTGTCAACAATCCAGACAAAGAAAGAGGCGTTTCTACGCTGCGTACAAGAGCTCTTGTTAATGGGAGTAATCCATCCAGTTCCACGATCGGAACAGGGACAGGGGTTTTACTCAAATCTGTTTGTGGTTCCCAAAAAAGAGGGAACTTTCAGACCAATCCTGGACTTAAAGATCCTAAACAAATTCCTAAGAGTTCCATCGTTCAAGATGGAGACTATTAGGACAATTTTACCTATGATCCAAGAGGGTCAGTACATGACCACTGTAGATTTAAAAGATGCTTACCTTCACATACCGATTCACAAAGATCATTATCGGTACCTAAGGTTTGCCTTCCTAGACAGGCATTACCAGTTTGTGGCTCTTCCATTCGGATTGGCTACAGCTCCAAGAATCTTCACAAAGGTTCTGGGTGCTCTTCTGGCGGTACTAAGACCGCGGGGAATCTCGGTAGCTCCTTACCTAGACGACATTCTGATACAAGCTTCAAGCTTTCAAACTGCCAAGTCTCATGCAGAGTTAGTGCTGGCATTTCTAAGGTCACATGGATGGAAGGTGAACGAAAAGAAAAGTTCACTCGTTCCACTCACAAGAGTTCCCTTCCTGGGGACTCTTATAGATTCTGTAGAAATGAAGATTTACCTGACAGAGGACAGGCTAACAAGACTTCAAAGTGCTTGCCGCACCCTTCATTCCATTCAACACCCGTCAGTGGCCCAATGCATGGAGGTAATCGGCTTAATGGTAGCGGCAATGGACATAGTACCCTTTGCACGCTTACACCTCAGACCACTGCAACTGTGCATGCTAAGTCAGTGGAATGGGGATTACTCAGACTTATCCCCTTCTCTGAATCTGGATCAAGAGACCAGAAATTCTCTTCTATGGTGGCTTTCTCGGCCACATCTGTCCAGGGGGATGCCATTCAGCAGACCAGACTGGACAATTGTAACAACAGACGCCAGCCTTCTAGGTTGGGGTGCCGTCTGGAATTCTCTGAAGGCTCAGGGACAATGGAGTCAGGAGGAGAGTCTCCTGCCAATAAACATTCTGGAATTGAGAGCAGTTCTCAATGCCCTCCTGGCTTGGCCCCAGTTGACAACTCGGGGGTTCATCAGGTTTCAGTCGGACAACATCACGACTGTAGCTTACATCAACCATCAGGGAGGGACAAGAAGCTCCCTAGCTATGATGGAAGTATCAAAGATAATTCGCTGGGCAGAGTCTCACTCTTGCCACCTGTCAGCAATCCACATCCCGGGAGTGGAGAACTGGGAGGCGGATTTCTTAAGTCGTCAGACTTTTCATCCGGGGGAGTGGGAACTTCATCCGGAGGTCTTTGCCCAAATACTTCGACGTTGGGGCAAACCAGAGATAGATCTCATGGCGTCTCGACAGAACGCCAAGCTTCCTCGTTACGGGTCCAGATCCAGGGATCCAGGAGCAGTCCTGATAGATGCTCTGACAGCACCTTGGGACTTCAGGATGGCTTACGTGTTTCCACCCTTCCCGTTGCTTCCTCGATTGATTGCCAGAATCAAACAAGAGAGAGCATCAGTGATTCTAATAGCACCTGCGTGGCCACGCAGGACTTGGTATGCAGACCTGGTGGACATGTCATCCTGTCCACCTTGGTCTCTACCTCTGAAACAGGACCTTCTGATACAGGGTCCCTTCAAACATCAAAATCTAACTTCTCTGAAGCTGACTGCTTGGAAATTGAACGCTTGATTTTATCAAGACGTGTGTTTTCTGAGTCAGTTATTGATACCTTAATACAGGCTAGGAAACCTGTTACCAGAAAGATTTACCATAAGATATGGCGTAAATACCTATATTGGTGTGAATCCAAAGGTTACTCTTGGAGTAAGGTTAGGATTCCTAGGATATTGTCTTTTCTACAAGAAGGTTTAGAAAAGGGTTTATCTGCTAGTTCATTAAAGGGACAGATCTCAGCTCTGTCCATTCTGTTACACAAACGTCTGTCAGAAGTTCCTGACGTCCAGGCTTTTTGTCAGGCTTTGGCCAGGATTAAGCCTGTGTTTAAAACTGTTGCTCCACCATGGAGTTTAAACCTTGTTCTTAATGTTTTACAGGGCGTTCCGTTTGAACCCCTTCATTCCATTGATATAAAGTTGTTATCTTGGAAAGTTCTATTTTTAATGGCTATTTCCTCGGCTCGAAGAGTCTCTGAATTATCAGCCTTACATTGTGATTCTCCTTATTTGATTTTTCATTCGGATAAGGTTGTCCTGCGTACTAAACCTGGGTTCTTACCTAAGGTAGTTACTAACAGGAATATCAATCAAGAGATTGTTGTTCCTTCTTTATGCCCAAATCCTTCTTCATAGAAGGAACGTCTACTGCACAACCTGGATGTAGTCCGTGCTCTAAAATTTTACTTACAGGCAACTAAGGAATTTCGACAAACGTCTTCTCTGTTTGTCATTTACTCTGGGCAGAGGAGAGGTCAAAAAGCTTCCGCTACCTCTCTTTCTTTTTGGCTTCGTAGCATAATTCGTTTAGCTTATGAGACTGCTGGACAGCAGCCTCCTGAAAGAATTACAGCTCATTCTACTAGAGCTGTGGCTTCCACTTGGGCCTTCAAGAATGAGGCCTCTGTTGAACAGATTTGCAAGGCTGCAACTTGGTCTTCGCTTCATACTTTTTCCAAATTTTACAAATTTGACACTTTTGCTTCATCGGAGGCTATTTTTGGGAGAAAGGTTCTTCAGGCAGTGGTTCCTTCTGTATAAAGAGCCTGCCTATCCCTCCCGTCATCCGTGTACTTTTGCTTTGGTATTGGTATCCCAGAAGTAATGATGACCCGTGGACTGATCACACTTAACAGAAGAAAACATAATTTATGCTTACCTGATAAATTCCTTTCTTCTGTAGTGTGATCAGTCCACGGCCCGCCCTGTTTTTAAGGCAGGTAAATATTTTTGAATTTATACTCCAGTCACCACTTCACCCTTGGCTTTTCCTTTCTCGTTGGTCCTTGGTCGAATGACTGGGAGTGGCGTAGAGGGGAGGAGCTATATACAGCTCTGCTGGGTGAATCCTCTTGCACTTCCTGTTGGGGAGGAGTAATATCCCAGAAGTAATGATGACCCGTGGACTGATCACACTACAGAAGAAAGGAATTTATCAGGTAAGCATAAATTATGTTTTTATGATGGTTATGATTTTTTGTATAAAGCACAATTATTTCCAAATTTCCTTTGATGCTTTCTACTCCTTTCTTTATCACCCCACTGCTTGGCTATTCGTTAAACTGAATTGTGGGTGTGGTGAGGGGTGTATTTATAGGCATTTTGAGGTTTGGGAAACTTTGCCCCTCCTGGTTGGATTGTATATCCCATATGTCACTAGTCCATCGACTCTTGCCAATATGAAAGAAATGAATTTATCAGGTAAGTTCTTACATAAATTATGTTTTTTCCACATGGCTGGCTAGATTTTGCCTAGGGATAGTTTTTTATGGCCCTCTCACTGGAAGTACAGATTGGGAGGGGCCTAATTTCAGGCCTAAATCGTGCAGTAGTTTTTGCAGCTTGAGACTTCCAGCTTCCCTGAAGAAGTCCCCTGAACACTTAGGACCTCTACAAAGGGTTTTTTTGCCTTCAAAAGTCGTTGTATGGGCAGGTAGGGCCACAGCAGAGCTGTGGCAGTTTGTTGTGACTGTTAAAAAAACGTTTATATCGTTTTTTTGATCTGGTTTTGAAACTAAGGGGTTAATCATCCATTTGCAAGTGGGTGCAATGCTCTGTTAGTCTATTATACACACTGTAAAAATTTCGTAAGATTTACTGCTTTTTATCACTGTTTTTCAATTTCTGACAAAATTTGTTTCTCTTAAAGGCACAGTACCGTTTTTATTTTTTGCTTGTTTACATTTATCAGTGTTTTCCAAGCTTGCTGGTCTCTTTGCTAGTCTGTTTAAACATGTCTGACATAGAGGAAAGTCCTTGTTGATTATGTTTAGAAGCCATTGTGGAACCCCCTCTTAGAATGTGTACCAAATGTACTGATTTTACTTTGTTATAAAGATCATATTCTGTCTTTAAAAGATTTATCACCAGAGGAAATTGACAAGGGGGAAGTTATGCCGACTAACTCGCCCCACGTGTCAGAACCTTTGACTCCCGCTCAAGTGGCGCCAAGTACATCTAGCGCGCCCATGGCGTTTACTTTACAAGACATGGCGGCAGTTATGGATCATACCCTTGCAGCGGTATTGTCCAAACTACCAGGGTTACAAGGAAAGCGAGACAGCTTTGGGACTAGAAAAAATACAGAGCTCTCTGACGCTTTAGTAGCTATGTCTGATATCCCCTCACAATATGCAGAAGCTGAGGCAGGAGAGCTTCTTTCTGTGGGTGATTTTTCTGACTCAGGTAAGATGCTTCAACCTGATTCTGATATGTCTACATTTAAATTTAAGCTTGAACACCTCCGCGTGTTGCTCAGGGAGGTTTTAGCTACTCTGGATGACTGTGACACCATTATAGTGCCAGAGAAATTGTGTAGATTGGATAAATACTATGCAGTGCCTGTTTACACTGATGTTTTTCCAATACCTAAAAGGTTTTCAGAAATTATTACTAAGGAATGGGATAGACCAGGTGTACCGTTCTCTCCCCCTCCTATTTTTAAGAAAATGTTTCCAATAGATGCCGCTACACGGGACTTATGGCAAATGGTCCTTAAGGTGGAGGGAGCAGTTTCTACCCTAGCTAAGCATACAACTATTCCCGTCGAGGACAGTTGTGCTTTCCTAGATCCAATGGATAAAAAGTTAGAGGGTTACCTTAAGAAAATGTTTATTCAGCAAGGTTTTATTCTCCAGCCTCTTGCATGCATTGCCCCGGTCACTGCTGCTGCGGCTTTCTGGTTTGAGTCTCTGGAAGAGGCCTTACAGGTAGAAACTCCATTGGATGATATACTTGACAAGCTTAAAGCGCTTAAGCTAGCCAATTCATTTGTTTCTGAGGCTGTTGTTCATTTAACCAAACTAACGGCTAAGAACTCAGGTTTTGCTATACAGGCGCGTAGGGCGCTATGTCTTAAATCCTGGTCAGCTGATGTTACTTCAAAGTCTAAGCTTCTCAACATTCCCTTTAAGGGGCAAACCCTATTCGGGCCTGGACTGAAGGAGATCATTTCTGATTTTACTGGAGGAAAAGGTCATGCCCTTCCTCAGGATAGGTCTAATAAATTAAGGACCAAACAAACAAATTTTCGTGCCTTTTCGAAACTTTGACGAGCGCGGCATCAACTCCCTCTAATGCAAAACAAGAGGGAAATTTTGCCCAGTCCAAGCCGATCTGGAGACCTAACCAGGCCTGGAACAAAGGTAAGCAGGCCAAGAAGCCTGCTGCTGCCTCTAAGACAGCATGAAAGATCAGCCCCCGATCCGGTAACGGATCTAGTAGGGGGCAGACTTTCTCTCTTCGCCCAGGCTTGGGCAAGAGATGTCCAGGATCCCTGGGCGTTGGAAATTGTGTCCCAGGGATATCTTCTGGACATCAAAGCTTCTTCCCCAAAAGGAAGATATTACCTCTCACAATTATCTGCAGACCAGATAAAGAGAGAGGCATTCTTACATTTTGTTCAAGACCTCCTAGTTATGGGAGTGATCCACCCAGTTCCAACAGGAAGTGCAAGAGGATTCACCCAGCAGAGCTGCTATATAGCTCCTCCCCTAACTGCCATTACCAGTCATTCTCTTGCACCCAACGAATAGATAGGATGTGTGAGAGGACTGTGATGATTATACTTAGTTTCATACCTTCAATCAAAAGTTTGTTATTTTATAATAGCACCGGAGTGTTATTCCTTCTCTGGTAGAATTTGAAGAAGAATCTACCTGAGTTTTTCTATGATTTTAGCCTGAGTAGTTAAGATCATATTGCTGTTTCTCGGCCATCTGAGGAGAGGTAAACTTCAGATCAGGGGACAGCGGGCAGATTAATCTGCAAAGAGGTATGTAGCAGCTTATTATTTTCTGACAATGGAATTGATGAGAAAATTCTGCCATACCGATATAATGTAAACTCAGCCTTAAATGCAGTAGCAGCAACTGGTATCAGGCTGTCATGTATGTATATTTTACACTTCAGTATTCTGGGGAATGGCACTTCACTGGAATTATACTGTATGCATAAAACTTTAGCCTAATTTGCAGGGACTAGCAACAGGCTTTTTAATAACACTCAATTTATTAATGTTAAACATTTTTTGCTGGCATGTAAAATCGTTTAATTTTCTGAGGTACTGGGTGAAAAAATGTTTTGGGCACTATTTTTTTCCACTTGGCAGTCGTTTTATTTAATTTATGACAGTTTACTGATCTCTCTCACTGTTATGTGTGAGGGGGAGGGACCTTTTTTGGTGCTTTTGCTACGCATCAAAAAATTCAGTCAGAAGTTTGTCTTCCCTGCATGATCCGGTTCATCTCTACAGAACTCAGGGGTCTTCAAACTTGTTTTGAGGGAGGTAATCACTCACAGCAGAGCTGTGAGATTGTAGTTGACTGTGATAAAAAAACGTTTATTTCTGTATTTTTTTTCTGCTATCAGGGTTAGTTATCCTTTGCTAATGGGAGCAATCCTTTGCTAAAATTGTGTTTTTTACAAAGATTTGATGCTATAACTTTTCAGTTTATTAATTTTCAACTGTCATAACTTTTTCTGTGCTTCTTATAGGCACAGTACGTTTTCATATTATAGTAAATTACTTGAAAAGTATTTCCAAGTTGCTAGTTTATTTGCTAGTGTGTTAAACATGTCTGATTCAGAGGAAGATATCTGTGCTATATGTGCTAAAGCCAAAGTGGAGCCCAATAGAAATTTATGTACTAACTGTATTGATGCTACTTTAAATAAAAGTCAATCTGTACAAATTGAACATATTTCACCAAACAACGAGGGGAGAGTTATGCCGACTAACTCGCCTCACGTGTCAGTACCTGCATCTCCCGCTCGGGAGGTGCGTGATATTGTAGCGCTGAGTACATCTGGGCGGCCATTACAAATCACATTACAGGATATGGCTACTGTTATGACTGAAGTTTTGGCTAAATTACCAGAACTAAGAGGTAAGCGTGATCACTCTGGGGTGAGAACAGAGTGCGCTGATAATATTAGGGCCATGTCAGACACTGCGTCACAATTTGCAGAACATGAGGACGGAGAGCTTCATTCTGCGGGTGACGGTTCTGATCCAAACAAACTGGATTCAGATATTTCAAATTTTAAATTTAAGCTGGAAAACCTCCGTGTATTACTAGGGGAGGTGTTAGCGGCTCTGAATGATTGTAACACAGTTGCAATACCAGAGAAAATGTGTAGGTTGGATAAATATTTTGCGGTACCGGCGAGTACTGACGTTTTTCCTATACCTAAGAGACTTACTGAAATTGTTACTAAGGAGTGGGATAGACCCGGTGTGCCGTTCTCACCCCCTCCGATATTTAGAAAGATGTTTCCAATAGACGCCACCACACGGGACTTATGGCAAACGGTCCCTAAGGTGGAGGGAGCAGTTTCTACTTTAGCTAAGCGTACCACTATCCCGGTGGAGGATAGCTGTGCCTTTTCAGATCCAATGGATAAAAAGTTAGAGGGTAACCTTAAGAAAATGTTTGTTCAACAAGGTTTTATATTGCAACCTCTTGCATGCATTGCGCCTGTCACGGCTGCAGCAGCATTTTGGTTTGAGTCTCTGGAAGAGACACTTGAATCAGCTCCATTAGATGAGATTACACACAAGCTTAAAGCCCTTAAGTTAGCTAACTCATTTATTTCAGATGCCGTAGTACATTTAACTAAACTTACGGCTAAGAATTCCGGATTCGCCATTCAGGCACGCAGAGCACTGTGGCTAAAATCCTGGTCAGCTGACGTTACTTCTAAATCTAAATTGCTTAATATACCTTTCAAAGGGCAGACCTTATTCGGGCCCGGGTTGAAAGAAATTATCGCTGACATTACAGGAGGTAAAGGCCATGCCCTGCCTCAAGACAGAGCCAAACCTAAGGCTAGACAGTCTAATTTTCGTTCCTTTCGTAATTTCAAAGCAGGAGCAGCATCAACTTCCTCTGCACCAAAACAGGAAGGAGCTGTTGCTCGCTACAGACAAGGCTGGAGACCTAACCAGTCCTGGAACAAGGGCAAGCAGGCCAGGAAACCTGCTGCTGCCCCTAAGACAGCATGAATCGAGGGCCCCCGATCCGGGAACGGATCTAGTGGGGGGCAGACTTTCTCTCTTCGCCCAGGCTTGGGCAAGAGATGTCCAGGATCCCTGGGCGTTAGAGATCATATCTCAGGGATACCTTCTAGACTTCAAATTCTCTCCCCCAAGAGGGAGATTTCATCTGTCAAGGTTGTCAACAAACCAAATAAAGAAAGAGGCGTTTCTATGCTGCGTACAAGATCTTTTATTAATGGGAGTGATCCATCCGGTTCCGCGGTCGGAACAAGGACAAGGGTTTTACTCAAATCTGTTTGTGGTTCCCAAAAAAGAGGGAACTTTCAGGCCAATCTTGGATTTAAAGATCCTAAACAAATTGCTAAGAGTTCCATCGTTCAAAATGGAAACTATTCGGACAATTTTACCCATGATCCAAAAGGGTCAGTACATGACCACAGTGGATTTAAAGGATGCTTACCTTCACATACCGATTCACAAAGATCATTACCGGTATCTAAGGTTTGCCTTTCTAGACAGGCATTACCAGTTTGTAGCTCTTCCATTCGGATTGGCTACGGCTCCGAGAATCTTCACAAAGGTTCTGGGTGCTCTTCTGGCGGTACTAAGACCGCGAGGAATTGCGGTAGCTCCGTACCTAGACGACATTCTGATACAAGCTTCAAGCTTTCAAACTGCCAAGTCTCATACAGAGTTAGTACTGGCATTTCTAAGGTCGCATGGGTGGAAGGTTAACGAAGAGAAGAGTTCTCTCTTTCCACTCACAAGAGTTCCCTTCTTGGGGACTCTTATAGATTCTGTAGAAATGAAGATTTACCTGACAGAAGACAGGTTAACAAAGCTTCAAAATGCATGCCGTGTCCTTCATTCCATTCAACACCCGTCAGTAGCTCAATGCATGGAGGTGATCGGCTTAATGGTAGCAGCAATGGACATAGTACCCTTTGCACGTCTACATCTCAGACCGCTGCAATTGTGCATGCTAAGTCAGTGGAATGGGGATTACTCAGACTTGTCCCCTACTCTGAATCTGGATCAAGAGACCAGAAATTCTCTTCTATGGTGGCTTTCTCGGCCACATCTGTCCAGGGGGATGCCATTCAGCAGGCCGGACTGGACAATTGTAACAGACGCCAGCCTACTAGGTTGGGGCGCTGTCTGGAATTCTCTGAAGGCTCAGGGACAATGGAATCAGGAGGAGAGTCTCCTACCAATAAACATTCTGGAATTGAGAGCAGTTCTCAATGCCCTTCTGGCTTGGCCCCAGTTGACAACTCGGGGGTTCATCAGGTTTCAGTCGGACATCATCACGACTGTAGCTTACATCAACCATCAGGGAGGGACAAGAAGCTCCCTAGCAATGATGGAAGTATCAAAGATAATTCGCTGGGCAGAGTCTCACTCTTGCCACCTGTCAGCAATCCACATCCCGGGAGTGGAGAACTGGGAGGCGGATTTCTTAAGTCGTCAGACTTTTCATCCGGGGGAGTGGGAACTTCATCCGGAGGTCTTTGCCCAAATACTTAGACGTTGGGGCAAACCAGAGATAGATCTCATGGCGTCTCGACAGAACGCCAAGCTTCCTCGTTACGGGCCCAGATCCAGGGATCCGGGAGCGGTTCTGATAGATGCTTTGACAGCACCTTGGACCTTCGGGATGGCTTATGTGTTTCCACCCTTCCCGATGCTTCCTCGATTGATTGCCAGAATCAAACAGAGAGCATCAGTGATTCTAATAACGCCTGCATGGCCACGCAGGACTTGGTATGCAGATCTAGTGGACATGTCATCCTGTCCACCTTGGTCGCTACCTCTGAAACAGGACCTTCTGATCCAGGGTCCCTTCAAACATCAAAATCTAATTTCTCTGAAGCTGACTGCTTGGAAATTGAACGCTTGATTTTATCAAAACGTGGTTTTTCTGAGTCAGTTATTGATACCTTAATACAGGCTAGGAAGCCTGTTACCAGAAAGATTTACCATAAGATATGGCGCAAATACTTATATTGGTGCGAATCCAAGAGTTACTCATGGAGTAAGGTTAGGATTCCGAGGATATTGTCTTTTCTACAAGAAGGTTTAGAAAAGGGTTTATCCGCTAGTTCCTTAAAGGGACAGATTTCAGCTCTGTCCATTCTTTTACACAAACGTCTGTCAGAAGTTCCGGACGTTCAAGCTTTTTGTCAGGCTTTAGCTAGGATCAAGCCTGTGTTTAAAACTGTTGCTCCACCATGGAGTTTGAACTTAGTTCTTAATGTTTTACAGGGGGTTCCGTTTGAACCCCTTCATTCCATTGATATCAAGTTGTTATCTTGGAAAGTTCTGTTTTTAATGGCGATTTCCTCGGCTCGAAGAGTCTCTGAGTTATCTGCCTTACATTGTGATTCTCCTTATCTGATTTTTCATTCAGACAAGGTAGTTCTGCGTACTAAACCTGGGTTCCTACCTAAGGTGGTCACTAACAGGAATATCAATCAAGAGATTGTGGTTCCATCTTTGTGTCCTAATCCTTCTTCGAAAAAGGAACGTCTGCTACACAATCTAGATGTAGTCCGTGCCCTGAAATTTTATCTACAGGCAACTAAGGATTTTCGACAAACGTCTTCCCTGTTTGTCGTTTATTCTGGTCAGAGGAGAGGTCAAAAAGCTTCGGCTACCTCTCTCTCCTTTTGGCTTCGTAGCATAATACGGTTAGCCTATGAGACTGCTGGACAGCAGCCTCCTGAAAGAATTACAGCACATTCTACTAGAGCTGTGGCTTCCACTTGGGCCTTTAAGAATGAGGCTTCTGTTGAACAGATTTGCAAGGCTGCAACTTGGTCTTCTCTTCATACTTTTTCCAAATTTTACAAATTTGACACTTTTGCTTCTTCGGAGGCTGTTTTTGGGAGAAAGGTTCTTCAGGCAGTGGTTCCTTCCGTATAAAGAGCCTGCCTGTCCCTCCCGTCATCCGTGTACTTTAGCTTTGGTATTGGTATCCCATAAGTAATGGATGATCCGTGGACTGGATACACTTAACAAGAGAAAACATAATTTATGCTTACCTGATAAATTTATTTCTCTTGTAGTGTATCCAGTCCACGGCCCGCCCTGTCACTTTAAGGCAGGTAATTTTTCCATTAAACTACAGTCACCACTGTACCCTATGGTTTTCCTTTCTCTGCATGTTTTCGGTCGAATGACTGGTAATGGCAGTTAGGGGAGGAGCTATATAGCAGCTCTGCTGGGTGAATCCTCTTGCACTTCCTGTTGGGGAGGAGTTAATATCCCATAAGTAATGGATGATCCGTGGACTGGATACACTACAAGAGAAATAAATTTATCAGGTAAGCATAAATTATGTTTTTTTACCTAAGGTAGTATCTAATAAAAATATCAATCAGGAGATTGTTGTACTGTCACTGTGTCCTAATCCTTCTTCAAAGAAGGAACGTCTATTACACAATCTTGATGTGGTTTGTGCTTTAAAGTTTTATTTACAAGCTACTAAAGATTTTCGTCAAACATCTGCATTGTTTGTTGTCTACTCTGGACAGAGGAGAGGCCAAAAGGCTTTGGCAACTTCTCTTTCTTTTTGGCTAAGGAGTATAATACGCTTAGCTTATGAGACTGCTGGCCAGCAGCCTCCTGAAAGGATTACAGCTCATTCTACTAGAGCGGTAGCTTCCACATGGGCTTTTAAAAATTAGGCTTCTGTTGAACAGATTTGTAAGGCGGCGACTTGGTCTTCGCTTCATACTTTTTCAAAGTTCTATAAAATTGATACTTTTGCTTCTTCGGAGGCTATTTTTGGGAGAAAGGTCTTGCAGGCAGTGGTGCCTTCCGTTTAAGCGCCTGCCTTGTCCCTCCCTTCATCCGTGTCCTATAGCTTTGGTATTGGTATCCCACAAGTAATGGATGATCCGTGGACTGGATACACCTTACAAGAGAAAACATAATTTATGCTTACCTGATAAATTTATTTCTCTTGTGGTGTATCCAGTCCACGGCCCGCCCTGTTATTTTAAGGCAGGTGTTTTTTATTTTCAAACTACATTCACCACTGCACCCTATGGTTTCTCCTTTCTCTTGCTTGTCTTCGGTCGAATGACTGGTAGTGGCAGTTAGGGGAGGAGCTATATAGACAGCTCTTCTGTGGGTGATCCTCTTTCAGCTTCCTGTTGGGAAGGAGAATATCCCACAAGTAATGGATGATCCGTGGACTGGATACACCAGAAGAGAAATAAATTTATCGGGTAAGCATAAACTGTGTTTTTCACTAATTTTGATAAATTTACCCGATTTATTGCCAAACCTATATAATCTTGCCTGGTATTTTAGGTCTGTGTGTTGTATTTTGCAGTAAGAAAGTATCCTGTTCTCTTTTTGTCCCTAAATATCTACTCCAGTCTTCTGAAGGAATATTTAAATATCTATTATAGGCAGTCCCTACTGCCACTGTAACCTCTCTTTCTCTGAGTCTGGAGTTTTTTTTAAATCTGGCAGTGTATGCGATAATCTTCCCCTCTTAATACCATCTTTGCAGCTTCCCATAAAGTCGATGGTTTGGTAACCGAGCCAACGTTAAACTGGAAGAATGAATCAGTTTTCATTTTTAGCCAGTTCTTAAATTTAGACTTTTTACTCAGATATTTTGGGTAGGAAAAGCGTGCCACACAAGAGTTTATTTCCTAGCGGAATGTCCAGCAGAATAGGAGCGTGATCTGAGATGCAAATTGCTGAAATTGTATATTTTGCTCCTATCTTGTATAGACTCTCGCTAACCAAAAAAGATCAATTCTCGGCAGTGATTTAGCATAGCTGGAGAAACAGGTATAGTCTCGATCATCCGGATGATGTGATCTCCAGGTATCTTTTACTGCTAGAATTTGTATAATAGAATTGAACAGCTTTGTTTCTAGGTTGTCCTTTTTTGTTTTCTTTTGAGATGTGCCTTGTCTAAACCTATCCAAGGGGTACCGAGGGGACATATTAAAGTCTCCTGCAACTATCAAATGACCTTCTGCCATTTGTAGAATTCTAGCCTGAAGAGACTCCCAGAATTTTTAATAATATTAGGTGCGTACAGATTGCACAGAGTGTAGATTGAGTTTGCTATCTTTAATTTAAGAATTAAGAATCTACTATCTGTGTCTACTATTGTAAGTAAGGTTTCATAAGTTAACTTTTTCCCTAAGAGGATTGCCACTCCTTTTTTTCTATTTGTGGAGGAGGTGGCGACCACCTCGCCCACCCAAGAAGATTTTAATTTCATGGATTCATCTAAACTCAAGTGTGTTTCCTGTAAAAACGCAATGCTTGTTTTGGGTTTCTTTAGATGTGCTATAATTGTTTTGCGTTTTATGGGCGACGTAATGCCACCCACATTCCATGAAGTTAACCTAATTTGATTAACAGTGGCCATTTATTTTACTAACAAGGAACCTTGGGAAAGGGACAGAAGGAAAGAAAAAAGGTTTAAAATTCACCCAACCCCCCCCTCTCCCCCGGGGGGGAAGAAAATCATCTGGTCCCATACAGTCAAAAATAACCTTAATTAGAACAACGTCCATGATTCAAAATATTTGTATAAGTTTCACGTAACAGCATGGTACTTATTTATTTCACCCCTAATTCAGCCAGCTTTTCTGCTTCTTGAGCTGAATCATAAAATAGGGTTTGACCGTCCAAAATTACCCTAAGTCTAGCCGGATATATGATTATGGCCTGCCATCCTGCTTTTATCATTTTGCCACAGACTGATGAGAGCTCCCTCTGCCTCGAGGAGGTTTCAAAAGAAAAGTCCTGGAAAAGAAGGATTTTCGCTTGGTTATATACTATTGGTTGGTTTTTGTGAGTGTTGTAAGAACAGCACTTTGTCTTGATAGTTTAGAAATTTCGCGATGATAGGTCTGGATTTAGCTAAATTCCTCAAGGCTTCCTGAGGTCTCCCCAGTCTGTGAACTCTCTCGATTATAAATGGAGTCAAAGAAGGGGGAATATTTAATAATTGAGGAAGCGTGTGGGACGTAAATTTCATTAGGTCTTCCTATTGGTTAGTTTCTGGGACTCCAATAATTCTAAGATTATTTCTTCTCGATCTATTTTCGAGATCTTCTAGTTTATTCTGCATTTTAACTAGCTCTTTATAGTTACACTCAATCTAAGTGACGTGAGAGTTGGACACATCCTCCAGGTGCGAGATTCTCTGCTCGGCTATTTGTAATCTGTTAGAAAATTGCCTGACTTCTGTCGTCAGAGGAAAAACAAACCTGCTCAACGGAGTGCCCCTGGGGTATGTAGCTTTAAATCCAATGAGGTGATAGGCACTGTTAGAGAGAGGGTAGCAAGCAAATGAATGTTGTTCCCGGGCGGCAAACAAAAATTCCCAGTGCGTCTGCACACGCACAAAAAGTAACAGTTAATCCAAGATTGGGAAAATAAATGAGCGCTCCAAGCCCAGAAATATATAAAAAGTCAATTTTATTCCATACTTATTAAAACCATACAAAATAGAATAAAAAATAAGCACTATTGTGCAAAAAACAAGTTGAGGAACAGGTGCAAAAACAGCAAACGTTTCGTGCTCCACGCACTTGGTCACTGCTGATTGATACACCTGTTCAGTGCTCCTTTTATTACCTGGATTCTTAAAGTGAAATCACAAATTTTATTAACCTGTATTTTGCCATCCTGTGGGGGAGCCTATGACAAGAAACATTTTTTTATTTTCAATACACAAAATATTATATATAGATAAGCAAATTGATTCATGTTAAGAATTTAATTATTATGCCCAAGGAAAATATATCCTAAGTCAAATTTGATTATGTTTTACATTTTTTATCTCCTATAATTGGAAAATGTATACATATCATTCTATGAAACATTATTTCAAAACCTGTATATAATCAAGGTCAATTCTCATATTCAGTTTAAACTAATAAATTATAGCATACACCTTGAACAGGTTGGTACTGTGATTTGCAGAGAATGAGCCTATGACAAGACACTGTAATTTACATAAATTTCTTTTAAATAGATACATAGTAAATTTGTGTTAGCCTTATGTGGGAAACTAAAATTGAGATAGATGGGGAGATATTTTTATATCAAATACTGTTTGTTACTGTGAAGAAGACACAAGCATTACAACTATGAATAAGAGCACATGACAAGAGCAATACCCTAAAATTAGAGATTATTGTTATTTAGTAAATAGATCTAAATCCCTTCTCATGTTAAGGCCCTCAGGATGTGTAGTCTGTAAATTGAACATCCACATAACTTCCCTTTTATCAAGGGTTTTCTCTCTGTCACCTCCTCTTCTCCATTGTGGGACAAAATCTATCCCTTGTAAGATGAGAGCAGATGTATCTGCGTTGTGTAATGCCTTAAAATGCCTTGATACAGGTGTGTCTGAGTCCTTATCCTCTATGGAGCGCAAATGAACCTTTCTTTTAGCGGTCTTTTAGTTTTACCTGTGTATTGTTTATGACAAATTTTACACGTTAAAAGATAAACTACATGAGTAGTTGAGCAATTGATATGATATATCTTATACACTTTATTGGTAGTGGTTGAACTAAATTCAACCCCTTCCTTGACAAAATCACAGGTAGTACATATTGGACGCCTACACTTATAGAAACCCTTTCTCTGTTTTAGCCAGCAAGTTGTTTTATTAGTTCTTACATCTGATGGAGAAATGGAATTTGCAATCGTTTTACCTCTTCTAGATACAAAATCACAGCCTTCTTTAAGGATCTCTTTAAGGATAGGGTCTGAGTACAAAATAGGTATAGAATCTTTAATAATTCTGCACACCTTGGTGTATTCCATACTGTAGGTTGTAATGAATTTAATCTTACTACTTTCTGATGTTCTTTTCTGTTCTGTATTTGAGCAATTCTTGTCTTGGAGTTAAATCTACACTGGTTTTTGCCTCTTTTAACAACTTCTCACTATAACCCCTATCCAAGAGCCTTTCTGTTGCTTCTTGTGACTTCACCTGATATTCTGCCTCACTGGTGCAGTTTCTTTTAATTCTGGTATATTCCCCCTTAGGGATACCCTTCACAGCATGTCTTGGGTGACACGAGTTGTACTTCAGGATGGTGTTCCCAGCCGTAGACTTCCTATATATAGTGGTCTCAACAGTTTGTTTGTCAGTGCTCCTTAATGTAATATCAAGAAAATGTATTTCCTTTTCACTATGCTCACTAGTGAATTTTAAGTTGTAGTTGTTATCGTTAAGATATTTACAAAAATCTTCTGCCTCTTGCTGATCCCCCTCAAATACAAACAGATCATCAATATACCTGTAAAACTGGATAATCCTATCCTTGAATGGATTTTTATCTCCATAGACGTGGGACAGCTCCCACCACCCCATAAAGAGGTTGGCATAGGAGGGGGCAAATTTCGCCCCCATAGCTGTCCCACGTCTCTGGAGATAAAAGCTGTTCTGAAACAGAAAAAAATTATGACTCAAAAGATATTCAATTGCCCTTATTATGAAAATTTTAGTTGGAGATGTAAAATTAGTGTTTTGTTCCAAAAAATGTTCTATTGCTTCAATTCCCTTATCATGTTGTATAGTTGTGTATAGTGAAGAGACATCAGCTGTAATGAATCTATATGTTGGTTTCCATTTTAGATTTTGAATTTTATTTAGAAGAGCCGTGGTGTCCTGTATATAGCTAGGCAAATCCTTAACCAGGGGTTGTAAAAATGAATCAATTAATTCTGACATGGGTTCATTCAAAGAATCAATGCCCGCTATAATGGGCCTGCCCTGTGGACTCAAAAGATTTTTGTGTTTTAGGAAGGTAATGAAAAACAGGAATGACTGGTTATTGTGGGATAATCCTTTCCTGAACTGATTTATTTATGATGTTATTATATCTTGCATACAAAACAAGATTGGTCAGTTCACTCCTGTACTTCACTGTAGGATTATCTTTTAATTTAATATACACTTCCTTATCATTTAGTTGTCTCAAGGACTCTGCAACGTAGTCATCCTTATTAAGGACGACCACATTGCCTCCCTTGTCAGATTGCCTTCTGACAAGTGAATCATCAGATGCCAACCTTTTCATTGTTTTCCTCTCCTTTAGAGTAAAATTGGATTGAGGTTTGTTCCTCTTTTGAGTAGATTGTAATCCCCTCAATTTTTCCTCCACTGTTTTCTGAAATATATCCAGAATTTTGGGTCTAGTATGTATAGGATAAAAATGACTTTTATTCCTTACATGTCTCAATGATATATCTGTCTCACATATTAGGCCCTCAGTATGACTGTCACCTTCTTGTTGCAATTGTTCTAAGTCTAAGAGAGTACATATATCTGAAAAATCACTTAAACCCTGAGGTTCACTCTTATCAATTTGGCTAACCTTATTTTCATTTTGTTCCTGATCTTCATTGAAGCCAAAGTAATGTTTGCGCAAGGTGAGTTTGCGTACAAACCTGTTAATGTCAAGAATGGTTTCAAAAATATTAAAATGATTATCAGGAACAAAATTCAAACCTTTTGACAAAACCTGTATTTCAACATCATTAAGAATTTTACTAGACAAATTTATAACATAATTGTTTAGGCATATTTTTTCTGAACAATCTGAGAGCGTGTGGGATAGATCTTGTGTGTCTTTTTCTTTTCTTCTCCTTTGTTGATTGACTTGATTTCTCTTGCTCCCTTTCCCCCTTCTGCCCTGGTGGGTTGTTTTTTTCTTACAGACGGTACAGTCTGGCGTATCTCGTTTTTTGAGACTGAAATGTCTATTTCAGCTACCTCAGACTGTCCTTCCAACATAAGCGCATACGATTCTTCTTCTGCTTCACCTTCAGAAGAGTCATATTCATACTCAGTGTCTGTATCTGCAAAAGTAACTACTTTGTCCTTTTTGTTAGAACTGTTGTTTTTGTTCTTATTATATCTCCTATTGTATCTGGGTTTGGTCTGATCATCCTGACTCCAGCGATACACCTGATGTTGGTCATAATCCCTCTTGTCTCTGAGCATTTTTCTAGACTTAAACTGCCAAAGTTCTTGTTTGAATGCAACCATATTTCTTTCAAACTGTTGATCATATTTTTTAAAATTTTGATCATGTTAGTGACATCTTAATTTATTCTGTAATTCTTTTAATTCATTCATAATATCTTTCCTCTGTTCTCTCTTATATTGGATTAACAGATCAATAAGTGCAAAGGAGCAGGTGTCTAGTATTGTGTTCCATTTACTAATGAACTCAGAATTGTTGACAACAAAAGAGGGAAACGTGCGTATCCTAAGTCCCCTAGGTATACGCTTCTCATGAGTGTATAATAAAAAAGACCTTATATCCAGTTCCAATTTAATGTCTTTTTTACGTAGTTCATCTATGTCAAAAAACAAACTGTCCAATGTGTATGCTATATCTTTATATAATTCTGAGGTTTCTTCCTTAAAATCACCCAGGACATATGAACCTTCAGTTTCTTGATCCATATTGGTTATCCTTACACAGAATGTATTAAAGATTATATTGTGCTATACCACTGTATTTGGTTCACTTGCAATAAATACTTCTACCCTCCTCGTCTTCAGCCTATAACATTCCCTTGTTATCTCCTTATTCTCTCACTGTAGTTTTTTAAAACATTGTTGCCTTGTATGTATATTTACTTGTATTCACTTCATATACATAGATGTGTTGTATTTTAGTAATCCTGTTTGCTTCCCATATGCAAAAAACAATCCAGGCAATAAAACCACAGTAGAACAGGTGATAAGTTTATATGAGAATGTTACCTTGTGTATATCATGCGCGCTGCAAAGACATGTTGAGCGATCCCTCTGTGTCCTCAGCCGGTATCCAAGTAAGGCACTGCGATATTATCCTCCGCCTTCCTTAATGTGTGGAAATCAAGCTCCGGTGCTCACTGCAGTCTGACTGTGCTGCTGCGGTATGTGAGGATGACGACTTCCGGCTTCCGGTTACCCCCGGCTGCTCCTAGGCAGGTAATGCAGAACAAACCTAAGGAAAAACAAACCTGCTCAACGGAGCGCCCCTGGGGTATGTAGCTTTAAATCCAATGAGGTGATAGGCACTGTTAGAGAGAGGGTAGCAAGCAAATTACCTTCCTAAAACACAAAAATCTTTTGAGTCCACAGGGCAGGCCCATTATAGCGGGCATTGATTCTTTGAATGAACCCATGTCAGAATTAATTGATTCATTTTTACAACCCCTGGTTAAGGATTTGCCTAGCTATATACAGGACACCACGGCTCTTCTAAATAAAATTCAAAATCTAAAATGGAAACCAACATATAGATTCATTACAGCTGATGTCTCTTCACTATACACAACTATACAACATAAGGGAATTGAAGCAATAGAACATTTTTTGGAACAAAACACTAATTTTACATCTCCAACTAAAATTTTCATAATAAGGGCAATTGAATATCTTTTGAGTCATAATTTTTTTCTGTTTCAGAACAGCTTTTATCTCCAGAGACGTGGGACAGCTATGGGGGCGAAATTTGCCCCCTCCTATGCCAACCTCTTTATGGGGTGGTGGGAGCTGTCCCACGTCTATGGAGATAAAAATCCATTCAAGGATAGGATTATCCAGTTTTACAGGTATATTGATGATCTGTTTGTATTTGAAGGGGATCAGCAAGAGGCAGAAGATTTTTGTAAATATCTTAACGATAACAACTACAACTTAAAATTCACTAGTGAGCATAGTGAAAAGGAAATACATTTTCTTGATATTACATTAAGGAGCACTGACAAACAAACTGTTGAGACCACTATATATAGGAAGTCTACGGCTGGGAACACCATCCTGAAGTACAACTCGTGTCACCCAAGACATGTTGTGAAGGGTATCCCTAATGGGGAATATACCAGAATTAAAAGAAACTGCACCAGTGAGGCAGAATATCAGGTGAAGTCACAAGAAGCAACAGAAAGGCTCTTGGATAGGGGTTATAGTGAGAAGTTGTTAAAAGAGGCAAAAACCAGTGTAGATTTAACTCCAAGACAAGAATTGCTCAAATACAGAACAGAAAAGAACATCAGAAAGTAGTAAGATTAAATTCATTACAACCTACAGTATGGAATACACCAAGGTGTGCAGAATTATTAAAGATTCTATACCTATTTTGTACTCAGACCCTATCCTTAAAGAGATCCTTAAAGAAGGCTGTGATTTTGTATCTAGAAGAGGTAAAACGATTGCAAATTCCATTTCTCCATCAGATGTAAGAACTAATAAAACAACTTGCTGGCTAAAACAGAGAAAGGGTTTCTATAAGTGTAGGCGTCCAATATGTACTACCTGTGATTTTGTCAAGGAAGGGGTTGAATTTAGTTCAACCACTACCAATAAAGTGTATAAGATATATCATATCAATTGCTCAACTACTCATGTAGTTTATCTTTTAACGTGTAAAATTTGTCATAAACAATACACAGGTAAAACTAAAAGACCGCTAAAAGAAAGGTTCTTGGAGCATTTGCGCTCCATAGAGGATAAGGACTCAGACACACCTGTATCAAGGCATTTTAAGGCATTACACAACGCAGATACATCTGCTCTCATCTTACAAGGGATAGATTTCTTCTGTTAAGTGTGATCAGTCCACGGGTCATCATTACTTCTGGGATATTACTCCTCCCCAACAGGAAGTGCAAGAGGATTCACCCAGCAGAGCTGCATATAGCTCCTCCCATCTACGTCACTCCCAGTCATTCTCTTGCACCCAACGACTAGATAGGATGTGTGAGAGGACTATGGTGATTATACTTCGTTTTATATCTTCAATCAAAAGTTTGTTATTTTAAAATAGCACCGGAGTGTGTTATTACCTCTCTGGCAGAGTTTGAAGAAGAATCTACCAGAGTTTTGCTATGATTTTAGCCGGAGTAGTTAAGATCATATTGCTGTTCTCGGCCATCTGAGGAGTGAGGTAAACTTCAGATCAGGGGACAGCGGGCAGATGAATCTGCATAGAGGTATGTAGCAGTTTTTATTTTCTGACAATGGAATTGATGAGAAAATCCTGCCATACCGATATAATGTCATGTATGTATACTTTACACTTCAGTATTCTGGGGAATGGTACTTCACTAGAATTACACTGTAAGAAATACATAAAGCTGTTTAATAACTAGAGATTATGTTTAACGTTTTTGCTGGAATGTAAAATCGTTTTCATTTGCTGAGGTACTGTGTGAATAAATGTTTGGGCACTATTTTTCCACTTGGCAGTTGCTTAATCTGTTTTTCTGACAGTTTCTGTTCTCCCTCACTGCTGTGTGTGAGGGGGAGGGGCCGTTTTTTTGGCGCTTTTTCTATGCATCAAATATTTCAGTCAGCAACTCATTGTATTCCCTGCATGATCCGGTTCATCTCTACAGAGCTCAGGGGTCTTCAAAACTTATTTTGAGGGAGGTAATTTCTCTCAGCAGAGCTGTGAGAATTATAGTTTGACTGAGATAAAAAACGTTTATTCTGTAATTTGTTTCCTGCTTTCAGAATTTGTTATCTTTGCTAATGGGATTAAACCTTTGCTAAAGTTGTGTTGTTTACAAGGATTGAGGCTATAACTGTTTCAATTTATTAATTTTCAACTGTCATAGATCTTCTGTGCTTCTTAAAGGCACAGTACATTTTAATATTATTCTAATTGAATTGTATTTCCAAGTTGCAAGTTTATTTGCTAGTGTGTTAAACATGTCTGATTCAGAGGATGATACCTGTGTCATTTGTTGCAATGCCAAAGTGGAGCCCAATAGAAATTTATGTACTAACTGTATTGATGCTACTTTAAATAAAAGTCAATCTGTACAAATTGAACAAATTTCACCAAACAACGAGGGGAGAGTTATGCCGACTAACTCGCCTCACGTGTCAGTACCTACATCTCCCGCTCAGGGGGAGGTGCGTGATATTGTAGCGCCGAGTACATCTGGGCGGCCATTACAAATCACATTACAGGATATGGCTACTGTTATGACTGAGGTTTTGGCTAAATTACCAGAACTAAGAGGTAAGCGTGATCACTCTGGGGTGAGAACAGAGTGCGCTGATAATATTAGGGCCATGTCAGACACTGCGTCACAGGTGGCAGAACATGAGGACGGAGAACTTCATTCTGTGGGTGACGGTTCTGATCCAAACAGACTGGATTCAGATATTTCAAATTTTAAATTTAAACTGGAAAACCTCCGTGTATTACTAGGGGAGGTGTTAGCGGCTCTGAATGATTGTAACACAGTTGCAATACCAGAGAAAATGTGTAGGTTGGATAAATATTTTGCGGTACCCGACGAGTACTGAGGTTTTTCCTATACCTAAGAGACTTACTGAAATTGTTACTAAGGAGTGGGATAGACCCGGTGTGCCGTTCTCACCCCCTCCGATATTTAGAAAAATGTTTCCAATAGACGCCACCACAAGGGACTTATGGCAAACGGTCCCTAAGGTGGAGGGAGCAGTTTCTACCTTAGCTAAGCGTACCACTATCCCGGTGGAGGATAGCTGTGCTTTTTCAGATCCAATGGATAAAAAGTTAGAGGGTTACCTTAAGAAAATGTTTGTTCAACAAGGTTTTATATTGCAACCCCTTGCATGCATTGCGCCGATCACGGCTGCAGCGGCATTCTGGATTGAGTCTCTGGAAGAGAACATTGGTTCAGCTACTCTGGACGACATTACGGACAGGCTTAGAGTCCTTAAACTATCTAATTCATTCATTTCGGAGGCCGTAGTACATCTTACTAAACTTACGGCGAAGAATTCAGGATTCGCCATTCAGGCACGCAGGGCGCTGTGGCTAAAATCCTGGTCAGCTGATGTTACTTCTAAGTCTAAATTGCTTAATATACCTTTCAAAGGGCAGACCTTATTCGGGCCCGGGTTGAAAGAGATTATCGCTGACATTACAGGAGGTAAAGGCCATGCCCTGCCTCAGGACAAAGCCAAAGCCAAGACTAGACAGTCTAATTTTCGTTCCTTTCGTAATTTCAAAGCAGGAGCAGCATCAACTTCCTCTGCACCAAAACAGGAAGGAGCTGTTGCTCGCTACAGACAAGGCTGGAAACCTAACCAGTCCTGGAACAAGGGCAAGCAGACTAGGAAACCTGCTGCTGCCCCTAAAACAGCATGAATTGAGGGCCCCCGATCCGGGATCGGATCTAGTGGGGGGCAGACTTTCTCTCTTCGCCCAGGCTTGGGCAAGAGATGTTCAGGATCCCTGGGCGCTAGAGATAATATCTCAGGGATACCTTCTGGACTTCAAATACTCTCCTCCAAGAGAGAGATTTCATCTGTCAAGATTGTCAACAATCCAGACAAAGAAAGAGGCGTTTCTACGCTGCGTACAAGAGCTCTTGTTAATGGGAGTAATCCATCCAGTTCCACGATCGGAACAGGGACAGGGGTTTTACTCAAATCTGTTTGTGGTTCCCAAAAAAGAGGGAACTTTCAGACCAATCCTGGACTTAAAGATCCTAAACAAATTCCTAAGAGTTCCATCGTTCAAGATGGAGACTATTCGGACAATTTTACCTATGATCCAAGAGGGTCAATACATGACCACTGTAGATTTAAAAGATGCTTACCTTCACATACCGATTCACAAAGATCATTATCGGTACCTAAGGTTTGCCTTCCTAGACAGGCATTACCAGTTTGTGGCTCTTCCATTCGGATTGGCTACAGCTCCAAGAATCTTCACAAAGGTTCTGGGTGCTCTTCTGGCGGTACTAAGACCGCAGGGAATCTCGGTAGCTCCATACCTAGACGACATTCTGATACAAGCTTCAAGCTTTCAAACTGCCAAGTCTCATACAGAGTTAGTGCTGGCATTTCTAAGGTCACATGGATGGAAGGTGAACGAAAAGAAAAGTTCACTCGTTCCACTCACAAGAGTTCCCTTCCTGGGGACTCTTATAGATTCTGTAGAAATGAAGATTTACCTGACAGAGGACAGGCTAACAAGACTTCAAAGTGCTTGCCGCACCCTTCATTCCATTCAACACCCGTCAGTGGCTCAATGCATGGAGGTAATCGGCTTAATGGTAGCGGCAATGGACATAGTACCCTTTGCACGCTTACACCTCAGACCACTGCAACTGTGCATGCTAAGTCAGTGGAATGGGGATTACTCAGACTTATCCCCTTCTCTGAATCTGGATCAAGAGACCAGAAATTCTCTTCTATGGTGGCTTTCTCGGCCACATCTGTCCAGGGGGATGCCATTCAGCAGACCAGACTGGACAATTGTAACAACAGACGCCAGCCTTCTAGGTTGGGGTGCCGTCTGGAATTCTCTGAAGGCTCAGGGACAATGGAGTCAGGAGGAGAGTCTCCTGCCAATAAACATTCTGGAATTGAGAGCAGTTCTCAATGCCCTCCTGGCTTGGCCCCAGTTGACAACTCGGGGGTTCATCAGGTTTCAGTCGGACAACATCACGACTGTAGCTTACATCAACCATCAGGGAGGGACAAGAAGCTCCCTAGCTATGATGGAAGTATCAAAGATAATTTGCTGGGCAGAGTCTCACTCTTGCCACCTGTCAGCAATCCACATCCCGGGAGTGGAGAACTGGGAGGCGGATTTCTTAAGTCGTCAGACTTTTCATCCGGGGGAGTGGGAACTTCATCCGGAGGTCTTTGCCCAAATACTTCGACGTTGGGGCAAACCAGAGATAGATCTCATGGCGTCTCGACAGAACGCCAAGCTTCCTCGTTACGGGTCCAGATCCAGGGATCCAGGAGCAGTCCTGATAGATGCTCTGACAGCACCTTGGGACTTCAGGATGGCTTACGTGTTTCCACCCTTCCCGTTGCTTCCTCGATTGATTGCCAGAATCAAACAAGAGAGAGCATCAGTGATTCTAATAGCACCTGCGTGGCCACGCAGGACTTGGTATGCAGACCTGGTGGACATGTCATCCTGTCCACCTTGGTCTCTACCTCTGAAACAGGACCTTCTGATACAGGGTCCCTTCAAACATCAAAATCTAACTTCTCTGAAGCTGACTGCTTGGAAATTGAACGCTTGATTTTATCAAGACGTGGATTTTCTGAGTCAGTTATTGATACCTTAATACAGGCTAGGAAACCTGTTACCAGAAAGATTTACCATAAGATATGGCGTAAATACCTATATTGGTGTGAATCCAAAGGTTACTCTTGGAGTAAGGTTAGGATTCCTAGGATATTGTCTTTTCTACAAGAAGGTTTAGAAAAGGGTTTATCTGCTAGTTCATTAAAGGGACAGATCTCAGCTCTGTCCATTCTGTTACACAAACGTCTGTCAGAAGTTCCTGACGTCCAGGCTTTTTGTCAGGCTTTGGCCAGAATTAAGCCTGTGTTTAAAACTGTTGCTCCACCATGGAGTTTAAACCTTGTTCTTAATGTTTTACAGGGCGTTCCGTTTGAACCCCTTCATTCCATTGATATAAAGTTGTTATCTTGGAAAGTTCTATTTTTAATGGCTATTTCCTCGGCTCGAAGAGTCTCTGAATTATCAGCCTTACATTGTGATTCTCCTTATTTGATTTTTCATTCGGATAAGGTAGTCCTGCGTACTAAACCTGGGTTCTTACCTAAGGTAGTTACTAACAGGAATATCAATCAAGAGATTGTTGTTCCTTCTTTATGCCCAAATCCTTCTTCAAAGAAGGAACGTCTACTGCACAACCTGGATGTAGTCCGTGCTCTAAAATTTTACTTACAGGCAACTAAGGAATTTCGGCAAACGTCTTCTCTGTTTGTCATTTACTCTGGGCAGAGGAGAGGTCAAAAAGCTTCCGCTACCTCTCTTTCTTTTTGGCTTCGTAGCATAATTCGTTTAGCTTATGAGACTGCTGGACAGCAGCCTCCTGAAAGAATTACAGCTCATTCTACTAGAGCTGTGGCTTCCACTTGGGCCTTCAAGAATGAGGCCTCTGTTGAACAGATTTGCAAGGCTGCAACTTGGTCTTCGCTTCATACTTTTTCCAAATTTTACAAATTTGACACTTTTGCTTCATCGGAGGCTATTTTTGGGAGAAAGGTTCTTCAGGCAGTGGTTCCTTCTGTATAAAGAGCCTGCCTATCCCTCCCGTCATCCGTGTACTTTTGCTTTGGTATTGGTATCCCAGAAGTAATGATGACCCGTGGACTGATCACACATAACAGAAGAAAACATAATTTATGCTTACCTGATAAATTCCTTTCTTCTGTAGTGTGATCAGTCCACGGCCCGCCCTGTTTTTAAGGCAGGTAAATATTTTTTAATTTATACTCCAGTCACCACTTCACCCTTGGCTTTTCCTTTCTCGTTGGTCCTTGGTCGAATGACTGGGAGTGACGTAGAGGGGAGGAGCTATATGCAGCTCTGCTGGGTGAATCCTCTTGCACTTCCTGTTGGGGAGGAGTAATATCCCAGAAGTAATGATGACCCGTGGACTGATCACACTACAGAAGAAAGGAATTTATCAGGTAAGCATAAATTATGTTTTTGTCCCACAATGGAGAAGAGGAGGTGACAGAGAGAAAACCCTTGATAAAAGGGAAGTTATGTGGATGTTCAATTTACAGACTACACATCCTGAGGGCCTTAACATGAGAAGGGATTTAGATCTATTTACTAAATAACAATAATCTCTAATTTTAGGGTATTGCTCTTGTCATGTGCTCTTATTCATAGTTGTAATGATTGTGTCTTCTTCACAGTAACAAACAGTATTTGATATAAAAATATCTCCCCATCTATCTCAATTTTAGTTTCCCACATAAGGCTAACACAAATTTACTATGTATCTATTTAAAAGAAATTTATGTAAATTAGTGTCTTGTCATAGGCTCATTCTCTGCAAATCACAGTACCAACCTGTTCAAGGTGTATGCTATAATTTATTAGTTTAAACTGAATATGAGAATTGACCTTGATTATATACAGGTTTTGAAATAATGTTTCATAGAATGATATGTATACATTTTCCAATTATAGGAGATAAAAAATGTAAAACATAATCAAATTTGACTTAGGATATATTTTCCTTGGGCATAATAATTAAATTCTTAACATGAATCAATTTGCTTATCTATATATAATATTTTGTGTATTGAAAATAAAAAATGTTTCTTGTCATAGGCTCCCCCACAGAATGGCAAAATACAGGTTAATAAAATTAGTGATTTCACTTTAAGGATTCCAGGTAATAAAAGGAGCACTGAACAGGTGTATCAATCAGCAGTGACCAAGTGCGTGGAGCACGAAACGTTTGCTGTTTTTGCACCTGTTCCTCAACTTGTTTTTTGCACAATAGTGCTTACCACTTTTTATTCTATTTTGTATGGTTTTAATAAGTATGGAATAAAATTGACTTTTTATATATTTCTGGGCTTGGAGCGCTCATTTATTTTCCCAATCTTGGATCTTCTGTCGTCAGAGACAGAATGTCTTGTTTAATTTCAGTTCTTAGTGAGTTGAATTTTGGGGATATAGCTTCTAAGATGCTGGATACTAATGATTGTGTTTCCTGGGTAGTCATAGAGTGGACGTTGGAGTGAATGGACTCAGGATGGACCTCTACCAGGGTCTCTGTAGAGTTTTTATTCCTCCGTTCCTTGTGCTTGGATGCCATGCCTGGATTAGATTTGGGCGTGAAGGAAGGTGAAGTGAGATATTTATCCATATAAGTTTAAGGGAAAAAATCAAAAATAGAATAGAGCTACTGTGTCTGAAGTGCCGGAGTTGATCAAGACATAGTGAAAGTTAGGGGAGTGCGTATATTTAAGGTAGTGAATCCCAACGATTTAATTCCTGATATAGCAATTACTTAAACAGCAAGAGTATTATGTATTTAAATTTGAATAAGAGAGCTATAGAGTCAGCTGAGCTAAATGAGCCCGACCCAAGGACGCTTGTCTGATCTCCTATTGCCCTACTACTATCTAGTTTAACAGAAATCTGCCAAGTAACTGAATCCAAGGATGTACTTATACGTTATATTCTGCTTAGTTAATTGAAATTGAGATATAAGCTTTCCTACCCTCTTATTCAGGTACAAGAAAAAGAAATTTACATCAGCAAAGTTGTATATATAGAATTAACTCCACTTAATATGATCAAGTTAGTAATAAACAAGGGTGCCAGCTCTATACACCATGTAAATGAGGAAACTACTAATAGAACACTGATCGCACTTGCCTATATAAGGTCAAGAAGTTCCGCCAAATCTATAGATTAAACCTCCTTTGTTTGAGAGGCTTTTTATTTAACTTCAGAGGGTACCTCTAAGGTTGAGTACGACACTAAATAGTTCTCACGCGACTTTATATTAAAGTTTGTGCAAGGGCCCACTATGCTATGTATATATGGGCTTTTAGTATGTGAAATAATACAGGTAGCCCTCAGTTTACGCCGGGGTTAGGTTCCAGAAGGAATGGTTGTAAATCGAAACCGTTGTAAATTGAAACCCAGTTTATAATGTAAGTCAATGGGAAGTAAGGAGATAGGTTCCAGGCCCCTCTTATTAAGTAACACTTAATACATTATTAAAATGAAGACTTTAAATGCTATACAGCATTATAAACCTAATAAAATAATCACACAACACAAAATGTATAATTAAACTAAGTTAAATTAACAAAAACATTTGCTAAACAGCATTATAAACCTAATAAAATAATCACACAACACAGACTTCACTTGCATTTTTCTGCAAACAGTTATTTCTTTGCATTCCAATCTGGACTGATTTATAGACAGGAAGATCTTGTTCCTTTGAAATCTGCTCGATAGCTCAGGTCTGGTTAAACTGATTAATTTCAGCTTGTTTGGCTTTTCTGCAACACAAGCGGACAGCTCCACCTACTGGCTATTTTAATAAATGCATTGCTTCTCAGTGCTTTTTAATAGCAGTCACATGACTGGAAAAAAAGGTTGTTATTCTGAAACGGTGTAAATTGAACCGTTGTAAAACGAGGGCCACCTGTACTTATTTAGGTTTTAAACCCAACGATATGTGGAACTAAATCTAGAATCACATAAGATAATTTGGCCCTTGGAATGGCCTAGAAGTTTCTTTTATTATTTTTCTTTTCCCTTTCCCATACCTTTTCTTAATTTTCAGGTAATTTGAAAGGGGGAGGAAAGAGACTATGACCCTTTAGAATCGCTACCACAATGCTGTTCATAAGTTTTTAAGGCATGAACATAAAAAAGTATTGAATATAATGACAAAATTTATATCAGGAGGACTAGATTTGCTTCTTTAAACAAGAACTCTTGCTAGATATGCAACATAAACTAGGTAAATCCTGTGAATCATATATAACAAGTGTGTTAATTCAAAAGCCTTTTTAAAGGGACATAATACTCATATGCTAAATCACTTGAAACTGATGCAGTATAACTGTAAAAAGCTGACAGGAAAATATCACCTGAGCATCTCTATGTAAAAAAGGAAGATATTTTACCTCACATTCTCCTCAGCTCAGCAGAGTAAGTTCTATGTAAAAAGTTATACTCAGCTGCTCCCAGCTGCAGGTAAAATTTTTTTTTAAAAAAATGAAGAAATAAACTGCAGCTAATCAGCATCAGCAGTGCTGAGGTCATGAACTCTTACTGTGATCTCATGAGATTTGACTTAACTCATGATTTCATAGTAAGCTTCCTTTAACCTGAATAGGGAAATGAGTGTGCACGAGGCTCATCCCCTTAGCTGTCCCAGGACAGACATACTAATATGCTGCTTAGAAATCCTTTACAATGGGATATGGCTACTGAGGAACTTTTGAGGTAAAATATCTTTCTTTTTTACAGCTATACTGCTTCACTTTCAAGTGTTTAAACATTTGGGTATTATGGCCCTTTAACATAGAGCATATCAATGAAAACTTGAGCTTTTGAAATTTTAGTTAGTATTGAGCTTATTTGACCAGAGGTAGTCCATTTGTAATCAGAGAGGGATTTATCAATATCGTTTGATCAAATAGTCATTGAGGGACCAACAAGTTTTCGTTAAGTTCACTTTTATCACGACACCCATGAATTTTCCTTTTGCAGAGAGAGAGGACTGCCGTTTTAATTTTGAATCCAACACAACATCATTATTTAAGCAAGAGCAGTATTGTATACCCCATACTGAGATGTATAAGATTAAGGGACTAATTAAAGTTAGTTCATGCTTTATGTCCCAAATTATTTTCCTTTTCTCTCCCTTTCTTTACGCTGCCCTTTTCTCCCCCACACCTGCTTAAGAGGAGCCAGAGAGGGTGAACAATGGGGGTCTATTTTAAAGCACTATAGTGATTTCTGTCTAGAAAGTAAAAGGAAACCGTTTTTGTTTTGTTTTTTCTCTTTTTTTCTGTTTTTCTTTCCCCCCCCCCCCCCCCATGAAGCATTCAGTATATTTAATTGCTTCTATACAGTTAATTCTCCTTTGCTAAAAGATACTGTTTGCCCTCCTTTCCCTGAACGATCTTTCTCAGCCTCTCCATTCAAGTACATTAGGAAACACAACACCAGAAAACCCTCACCAGTGCAGGTACCTGTTTGGCCACTTATGGGCCACTTACCTCTCGGTTGTCAGGGATCACCGGCAAGACCGTCCCACCTCACTCCGTTTTCCTGTGGCGCCAGATAAGGTTCGTTCAGAGGTTTCACTGCCAACGGTGCAAAGTTGTTGTCTCCTAGATACAGCTCACTTTAAGAGGGGGGGGGGGTGTTCTATCATGTGAGTAAGCAGTTGTTGGGTTTGCATCGGTACCCGGTTATCCTTATTCTAGGCTATCAATCCCCCAGCACCAGTGGGAGGGGGGGGGGACTGCCGCGATGTGGGGCGGTTTCAGCCTGAACGTTGAACAAGCTGAGTTTTTTACTTTTTCTGCCTCCCTCATGTGGGGGGGAGGGCTTTACCAGGGGGCAAACAGACTGTTGCAATTAAATTTCGGAGCCACTTAACCGTAGTTTCGGCTGTCTACCCTCCTCGCGCAGCACCAGTGGGAGGGGGGGGACTGCCGCAATGTAAGGGGGTTTCAACCAGGACATTGGACAGGCTGAGTTTTGCTTTATCTGCCTCCCTCACTGAGGGGGAGGAGCTTCACCAGGGGGCAAACGCAGTGTTGCAAATTAGATCTCAAAGTCACTTAATCGAAGTTTCGGCTATCTACCCCCCCTCACACAACACCGGAGGGAGGGGGGGGGACTGCCAATGGTGTTATTAAATTCTTCTGGAGCCCTAATCACAAGATGATATACGTGGGGCTCCAAAATGGGTAGTTTAGGACGCAGAGTGGTTAATGCGCTCCGTGGGTCCCTTAGAGCAAAATCCGGCTCTGCTACAGGTACTTCCCCCAATCACACGGCATGAGTTAACCGCCAAGGACTCAGCTGCAGGAATCTGGAAGCTTGCGGATCCTGACCTATGCACAAGCTCCTCCTCCGGAACCCAGAGCATCAGAGCATAGAATTTTAAACAACTTTCTATTTTACTTCTAACAAAATTGTATTATATATTTTCTCAAAGTATTCATGTTATCAGTCAATTTAAAGAGGCAGTATGTGAAGTGTCATTCTTAAACTAATCGTTTGTTTACACAGGAGGAAGCTTACTTTGCTGTGAATCTTGCCCAGCAGCTTTTCACCCAGACTGTTTGAATATTGAAATGCCTGATGGCAGTTGGTTTTGCAATGATTGCAGAGCAGGGAAGAAACCTAAATTCCAAGACATCATTTGGGTGAAACTGGGAAACTACAGGTGAGGCACTTAATTTTTTGCTGGTGATACTTACATTTGTATTTAAAGTAACAGGTTACTCTTATGCTAAATCATGCCAGATGCATACTCACTTGTAAGTCCTGGGACTAGCATCCTGATTGGTTAAATTCCCATTAGAGGGATGTAAATAAATATTTGAAGTAAAATATTATTATTCATATTTTAACCTAGAGATGATCATGTGATATTTTCTAGTCAGCTTTTCTTTCATACATGTGATGAATCCACAATCCATTACTCATTGGAATTACCTTCCCTACCATTTGGAGGAGGCAAAGATTCCCAAACCCCAAGAGCTCTATATAACCCCTCACACATACCTCGTTCTTTTTTTCTATGCCTCTGTGAGAGGTGATTGAAGAATGAAGATGTGCTTGATTTTCCTAAGAGTGGTTTTCAGTTAATATTGAGACCCAGTTTCTCCTCAGTGTGCAGTGCTTGTCAAAGGGATGTATTTGGAGTATTGTTTATCATTCTTTTATTCACCTCATTAAAACTTCTTTATAAACTTTCCTTAAAGGGATACTAAACCCCAAAAAAATTCTTTCATTGAGCATTCAATTTTAATTTACTCCTATTATTATTTTTTCTTCTCTTGCTATCTTTATTTTAAAAAGCAGAAATGTAAAGTAAGGAACCGGCCCATTTTAGGTTCAGCACCTTGGATAGCGCTTGCTTATTGGTGGCTGCATTTAACCACCAATAAGCAAACATAACCCAGGTGCTGAACCAAAAATGGGCCGGCTCCTAAGCTTTACATTTCTGCTTTTTTTTTTTTTTTTTTTTTTATAAAGATAGCAAGAGAATGAAGAAAAATTGATAATTGGAGTAAATTAGAAAGGAGCTTAAAATTGTATGCTCTATCTGAATCATTAAAGAAAAAAAATTGTCATGGGAGGTGATGAGTGCCCCAGCCACTGGGGGTAAGGAGACAGTTGTTTTTGTCCAAATTTGTCTGGTCAAGTTATGTAGGATCCCGATTTTTTTTCAGTGGAGGATTTTTCTGACTCAGATCCTGTTTCCTGCTTAGATTGTATGGAAGCCCGGGTAATCCAGCCCAGTCATTTGTTTCGTATGCTGTAATAGCGTGCTCTTTTCTCCCCTAGGAAGAGATTGGAGTCTGCTGAGCCATCCGCCTCCGAGGAGTCTGTTTCCCGTGAGGCGCGTTTCCTAGAATTTTCTGTTCCTACGCAAGCAGTTGTCCCAAATTGTTTCTTCCCACCAGAGTTTGCTGCTCAGTTGCGCATGGCCATATTAGTGGCGTTGGCGCATTTACAGCTTCTTGAGAGCAGCCAGCGGAGGGCTTATCCGTGTTCTCTTTTCCTGACGGGTCTTTCCTCTGGGGATGCGGTTCCCTCTGAGGCTTCAGGGGGACAGCCGGCAGGATTGGGCATTCAGATGCACCGCCAGTGATGAGTTTTGCCTTTCGAGTCTGTCTGACGCGCCTGTGTGTATTGCTGCGGCAGGTACTGGAGGCTTGGGAGGATCTTCATTTGCCTATGGATCTTCAGACTTCTGATTCTGAGGGTGAACAGCACTAGACGAGGGGAGGGATGTGAATCCTACTCCTGAATATTTCTTTTGTTTGTGTATCTAATCCCAGTTCTGAGCTCTTGAGGAATGAGGTCTCTGACAGGCTGGCACTGTTAGTGTTTCTATTCCTCTTTGGCTTTTCATCTGCGGGTGCTTCCTTTTTTTTTTTTTTAATCCGGTTAGGATGTGTTTCTTTTCTTTCCTGAGCTCGAGTCTGTTATAATCTTCCTTTTCAGGAAATTCTTTCTTCTCTGGTATTTTGATACTAGCGATTTTATGGTCGCAGTGGTTGTTGCTTCCGGAAGAAGTCACATTTAAAAAAAAAGTTCAGACAATGTTTAAGCCTCAGAGCTTATTTTTTTTGTTGTTTGTCTGTTTAGCCCTAGCCCTGCTAGGGGTTAGCACTTTCAGTTCTTGAACAGTTTGTTGTACCCTGGTCAGCAGGCCGGTCCTGGTGGGTACTAGTTCTCTCTGTTCTTTTGAGATTTATATCGGACAGGTTGCATCCTTAATAGGCTGGTCATGTTTGGGTACTAAGTTTGCTCACTTCTTGTTCAGAGGTTGTTTTCTTGTATTTAGAAGTTATAGGGGGCCCTTGATTCCGAGATGTCAGGTTGGTCCTAGTTTTTCTCATTTGGTGGGCCGTCCGACGGCATACTCTGTACTAAGTTTTTGTCCCTGGACAGCTTGCATTAAAGGGACAGTCAACCCCAGAATTTTTGTTGTTTTAAAAAGATAGATAATCCCTTTATTACCCATTCCCCAGTTTTGCATAACCAGCACAGTTATAATACATGTTTCTTTCATGTAATTAACAAGAGTCCATGAGCTAGTGACGTATGGGATATACATTCCTACCAGGAGGGGCAAAGTTTCCCAAACCTTAAAATGCCTATAAATACACCCCTCACCACACCCACAAATCAGTTTTACAAACTTTGCCTCCAAGGGAGGTGGTGAAGTAAGTTTGTGCTAGATTCTACGTTGATATGCGCTCCGCAGCAAGTTGGAGCCCGGTTTTCCTCTCAGCGTGCAGTGAATGTCAGAGGGATGTGAAGAGAGTATTGCCTATTGAATGCAGTGATCTCCTTCTACGGGGTCTATTTCATAAGGTTCTCTGTTATCGGTCGTAGAGATTCATCTCTTACCTCCCTTTTCAGATCGACGATATACTCTTATATTTACCATTTCCTCTACTGATTCTCGTTTCAGTACTGGTTTGGCTTTCTACAAACATGTAGATGAGTGTCCTGGGGTAAGTAAGTCTTATTTTCTGTGACACTCTAAGCTATGGTTGGGCACTTTATTTATAAAGTTCTAAATATATGTATTCAAACATTTATTTGCCTTGACTCAGAATGTTCAACTTTCCTTATTTCCAGACAGTCAGTTTCATATTTGGGATTATGCATTGAATTATCATATTTTTTCTTACCTCAAAAATTTGACTTTTTTCCCTGTGGGCTGTTAGGCTCGCGGGGGCTGAAAATGCTTCATTTTATTGCGTCATTCTTGGCGCGGACTTTTTTGGCGCAAAAATTCTTTTCCGTTTCCGGCGTCATACGTGTCGCCGGAAGTTGCGTCATTTTTTGACGTTATTTTGCGTCAAAGATGTCGGCGTTCCGGATGTGGCGTCATTTTTGGCGCCAAAAGCATTTAGGCGCCAAATAATGTGGGCGTCTTTTTTGGCGCTAAAAAATATGGGCGTCATTTTTGTCTCCACATTATTTAAGTCTCATTATTTATTGCTTCTGGTTGCTAGAAG
This sequence comes from Bombina bombina, assembly GCF_027579735.1. Lineage (NCBI taxonomy): Eukaryota > Metazoa > Chordata > Amphibia > Anura > Bombinatoridae > Bombina > Bombina bombina. Next base: position 1,338,085,113 of record NC_069500.1, on the reverse strand, counting down.
CTTGTTCACTGGCATTTTTTTCCCATTCCTGAAACTGTCATTTAAGGAATTTGATCAATTTTGCTTTATATGTTGTTTTTTTTCTTTTACATATTGCAAGATGTTCCACGTTGCAACTGAGTCAGAAGATACTACAGGAAAATCACTGCACAGTGCTGGAGCTACCAAGCTAAGTCTGCTATAAACTTTTGGTATCTGTTTCTCCAGCTGTTATTTGTATTGCATGTCATGTCAAACTTATTAATGCAGATAAAAATTTCCTTTAGTACTGTTACATTACCTGTTGCTGTCCGTCAACATCTAATTTTCAGAGTGTTCCTGATAACATAAGAGATTTTATTTTTTAAATCCATTAAGAAGGCTATGTCTGTTATTTCTCCTTCTAGTATACATAAAAGTCTTTTAAAACTTCTCTTTTTTTCAGATGAATTTTTAAATGAACATCATCATTCTGATACTGATAATGGTTCTTCTGGTTCAGAGGTTTCTGTCTCAGAGGTTGATGCTGATAAATCTTTGTATTTGTTCAAGATGGAATTTATTCGTTCTTTACTTAAAGAAGTGTTATTTGCATTAGAAATAGAGGATTCTGGTCCTCTTGATACTAAATGTAAACGTTTAAATAAGGTTTTTAAATCTCCTGTAGTTATTCCAGAAGTGTTTTATCTCCCTGATGCTATTTCTGAAGTAATTTCCAGGGAATGGAATAATTTGGGTAATTTATTTACTCCTTCTAGACGTTTAAGCAAATTATATCCTGTGCCATCTGACAGATTAGAGTTTTTTGGGACAAAAATCCCTAAGGTTATGGGGCTGTCTCTACTCCTGCTAATGTACTACTATTCCTATGGCAGATAGTACTTCATTTAAGGATCCTTTAGATAGGAAAATTGAATCCTTTCTAAGAAAAGCTTACTTATGTTCAGGTAATCTTCTTAGACCTGCTATATTTTTAGCGGTTGTTGCTGCAGCTTCAACTTTTTGGTTAGAAGCTTTAGCGCAACAAGTAACAGATCATAATTTTATAGCATTATTATTATTCTATAACATGCTAATAATTTTATTGGTGATACCATCTTTTGATATCATTAGAGTTGATGTCAGGTATATGTCTCTAGCTATTTTAGCTAGAAAAGCTTTATGGATTAAACTTGGAATGCTGACATGTCTTCTAAGTCAACTTTGCTTTCCCTTTCTTTCCAGGGTAAATAATCATTTCGTTCCTTTCCTCACAACAAGGAACAAAAGCCTGATCCTTCATCCTCAGGAGCGGTATCAGTTTGGAAACTATTTCCAGTTTGGAATATATCCAAGCCTTATAGAAACCTATAGCCAGCTCCTAAGTACCTATGAAGGTGCGGCCCTTATTCCAGCTCAGCTGGTATGGGGCAGATTACGTTTTCTTCAAAGAAATTTGGATCATTTCCGTTCTTAATCTCTGGTTTCAGAAACATTGTTTCAGAAAGGTACAGAATTGGCTTCAAGTTAAGGCCTCCGGCTAAGAGATTCTTTTCTTTCCCGTGTCCCAGTCGACACAGCAAGGCTCAGCATTTCTGAAATGTGTTTCAGATCTAGAGTTGGCTGGAGTATTTATGCCAGTTCCAGTTCTGGAACAGGGGCTGGGGTTTTATTTTATCTCTTCATTGTACCAAAGAAGGTCAATTCCTTCAGACCAGTTCTGGATCTATCATTATTGAATCGTTATGTTAGGATACCAACATTCAAGATGGTTACTATAGGACTATCCTGCCTTTTGTTTAGCAAGGGCATTATATGTCTACAATAGATTTACAGGATGTGTATCTGCATATTCCGATTCATCCAGATCACTTTTAGTGTCTGAGATTCTCTTTTTAGACAAGCATTACCAGTTTTGTGGCTCTACTGTTTGGCCTAGCCTCAGTTCCAAGAATTTTTTTCAAAGGTTCTCGGTGCCCTTCTTTCTGTAATCAGAGAATAGGGTTTTGGTATTTCCTTATTTGGACGATATCTTGGTACTTGCTCAGTCTTCTCATTTTTGAAGAATCTCATACGAATCGACTTGTGTTGTTTCTTCAAGTTCATGGTTGGAGGATCAATTTACCAATCAGTTCATTGATTCCTCAGACAAGGGTAACCTTTTTAGGTTTCTAGATAAATTCAGTGTCTATGACTCTGTCCTTGTCAGACAAGAGAAGTTTAACATTGATATCAGCTTGTCAAAACCTTCAGTCACAATCATTCCCTTTGGTAGCCTTATGCATGGAAATGTTGGGTCTTAGGACTGTCGCATCAGATGCGATCTCCTTTGCTCGTTTTCACATGCGACCTCTTCAGCTCTGTATGCTGAACAAATGGTGCAGGGATTACTCAAAGATATCTCAATTAATATCTTTAAACCGATTTTACGACACTCTCTGACATGGTGGACAGATCACCATCGTTCAGTTCAGGGGGCTTCTTTGTTCTTCCGACCTGGACTATAATCTCAACAGATACAAGTCTTACAGGTTGGGGAGCTGTGTGGGGGTATCTGACGGCACAAGGGGTTTGGGAATCTCAGGAGGTGAGATTTCCGATCAATTTGGAACTCCGTGCAATTTTCAGAGCTCTTCAGTCTTGGCCTCTTCTGAAGAGAGAGTTGTTCATTGTTTTCAGATAAGACAATGTCACAACTGTGGCATACATCAATCATCAAGGAGGGACTCACAGTCCTCTGGCTATGAAAGAAGTATCTCGAATTTTGGTTTGGGCGGAATCCAGCTCCTGTCTAATCTCTGCGGTTTATATCCCAGGTATGGACAATTGGAAAGCGGATTATCTCAGTCGCCAAACGTTGCATCCGGGCGAATGGTCTCTTCACCCAGAGGTATTTCTTCAGATTGTTCAAATGTGGGAACTTCCAGAAATAGATCTGATGGCTTCTCATCTAAACAAGAAACTTCCCAGGTATCTGTCCAGATCCCGGGATCCTCAGGCGGAGGCAGTGGATGCATTTTCACTTCCTTGGAAGTATCATCCTGCCTATATCTTTCCGCCTCTAGTTCTTCTTCCAAGAGTAATCTCCAAGATTCTGAAGGAATGCTCGTTTGTTCTGCTGGTAGCTCCGGCATGGCCTCACAGGTTTTGGTATGCGGATCTTGTCCGGATGGCCTCTTGCCAACCGTGGACTCTTCCGTTAAGACCAGACCTTTTGTCTCAAGGTCCTTTTTTCCATCAGGATCTGAAATCCTTAAATTTAAAGGTATGGAGATTGAACGCTTGATTCTTGGTCAAAGAGGTTTCTCTGACTCTGTGATTAATACTATGTTACAGGCTCGTAAATCTGTATCCAGAGAGATATATTATAGAGTCTGGAAGACTTATATTTCTTGGTGTCTTTCTCATCTTTTTTCTTGGCATTCTTTTAGAATACCGAGAATATTACAATTTCTTCAGGATGGTTTAGATAAGGGTTTGTCCGCAAGTTCCTTGAAAGGTCAAATCTCTGCTCTTTCTGTTCTTTTTCACAGACAGATTGCTATTCTTCCTGATATTCATTGTTTTGTACAAGCTTTGGTTCGTATAAAGCCTGTCATTAAGTCAATTTCTCCTCCTTGGAGTTTGAATTTGGTTCTGGGGGCTCTTCAAGCTCCTCCATTTGAACCTATGCATTCATTGGATATTAAATTACTTTCTTGGAAAGTTTTGTTCCTTTTGGCCATCTCTTCTGCCAGAAGAGTTTCTGAATTATCTGCTCTTTCTTGTGAGTCTCCTTTTCTGATTCTTCATCAGGATAAGGCGGTGTTGCGAACTTCTTTTGAATTTTTACCTAAAGTTGTGAATTCCAACAACATTAGTAGAGAAATTGTGGTTCCTTCATTATGTCCTAATCCTAAGAATTCTAAGGAGAAATCGTTGCATTCTTTGGATGTTGTTAGAGCTTTGAAATATTATGTTGAAGCTACGAAATCTTTCTGTAAGACTTCTAGTCTATTTGTTATCTTTTCCGGTTCTAGGAAAGGCCAGAAAGCTTCTGCCATTTCTTTGGCATCTTGGTTGAAATCTTTAATTCATCTTGCCTATGTTGAGTCGGGTAAAATTCCGCCTCAGAGAATTACAGCTCATTCTACTAGGTCAGTATCTACTTCCTGGGCGTTTAGGAATGAAGCTTCGGTTGACCAGATCTGCAAAGCAGCAACTTGGTCCTCTTTGCATACTTTTACTAAATTCTACCATTTTGATGTATTTTCTTCTTCTGAAGCAGTTTTTGGTAGAAAAGTTCTTCAGGCAGCGGTTTCAGTTTGAATCTTCTGCTTATGTTTTTTGTTAAACTTTATTTTGGGTGTGGATTATTTTCAGCAGGAATTGGCTGTCTTTATTTTATCCCTCCCTCTCTAGTGACTCTTGTGTGGAAAGATCCACATCTTGGGTAGTCATTATCCCATACGTCACTAGCTCATGGACTCTTGTTAATTACATGAAAGAAAACATAATTTATGTAAGAACTTACCTGATAAATTCATTTCTTTCATATTAACAAGAGTCCATGAGGCCCACCCTTTTTTGTGGTGGTTATGATTTTTTTGTATAAAGCACAATTATTCCAATTCCTTATTTTATATGCTTCGCACTTTTTTTCTTATCACCCCACTTCTTGGCTATTCGTTAAACTGATTTGTGGGTGTGGTGAGGGGTGTATTTATAGGCATTTTAAGGTTTGGGAAACTTTGCCCCTCCTGGTAGGAATGTATATCCCATACGTCACTAGCTCATGGACTCTTGTTAATATGAAAGAAATGAATTTATAAGGTAAGTTCTTACATAAATTATGTTTTTTCCCTCTGTAATTACCTTGTATCTAAGCCTCTGCAAACTGCCCCCTTATTTAAGTTCTTTTGATACTTGCATTTTAGCCATTCAGTGCTGACTCCTAGGTAACTTCATGTGCGTGAGCTCAGTTATCTATGACACAATTGAACTAATGCCCTCTAGTGGTGAAAAACTGTCAAAGTGCATTCAGATTAAAGGCGGCCTTCAATGTCTAAGAAATTAGCATATGAGCCTATCTAGGTTTAGCTTTCAACTAAGAATACCAAGAGAACAAAGCAAAATTGGTGATAAAAGTAAATTGGAAAGTTGTTTAAAATTAAATTCCCTATTTGAATCATAAGTTTATTTTGGACTTGACTGTCCCTTTAAGTATCTTGCTGTGGCAGTGTCTTTGTAGTTCCTGAAGTCCTTTGGGCAGGAGCTGGAGTCCTCCTTTTCTGAGGGGGCTCAGATGACTGCTGGAGATCTTCAGTACCTGGTGCAGGGGGTACTCCTGGTACTCCTTGGTGGATTGAATTATCCTATTGTCAGATCTCCTTTCGCCAGTGCTTTTCTCCTCCTTTTTTGAGGTTTTCTGAACTTTTTTATTCCCCTTGTCTTTTGGGGTAGGACTCCGGTCATCTGGTTGAGGAGACATGGTTCTTTGTGACCACTTTTTCCTTGCAGTATCCTCTTTTTGATCCTTATACTTGGGGATCTGGGGGATTGTTCTGCAGTCTCTCTTGCCGTCGCCTAATGGGAGTTTTTAGGATGATTGTAAATTCGTTCATTCCTTGTGCTATAGGTTCCGGGGTTGATCCAGTTTGGATCTTTCGAGACTGTCATATTTCTCAATCAGGGATTAATTTCTACGGTTGGAGTTCTGATCTCTTTTGGTTCCTTCCTTGTCCTCTGTCTTTGTAGGTATTATCCTAGATGCCCTTTGGGCCTGAGTGACCAGTCACTGGGATACATCTTGAGACCCTATGGGGGTTTGGCAATGATTGCATCGACTGGTGCAATTTCCTTTCCAGAATGTGTATCTTGCGGTTGTTCTGCAAGGTTTTGGCTTTTTATTCCCACCCCTGGTTTTGGGTGTCAGGCTTTTTTACCTAGCCCTTGTCTGTGACTTGGCATTTGGTGGTTCTGTTTCCAGATTTTAATAGTCTGGGGTATGTCCGGTAGCTGGTTTGGTTTCCAAGGCCTGGGGAACTCTACTTAGTCCTACTGGGGCGGTTCTTTTCTCACTTCTGGAGAGATGGAGGAAAGTTTCTCTAGAAATTTCCTTTCTGGATTGTTTGTTTTCTCAGTTTTCCTTCTAGTTGGAAAGATCTGATCTACTGCGCTCACCCAATCGGCCCCTCTTGAAGTAGTTTTCCTCATCTGACTCCAGGAGTTCGGCGGGTCGAGGTTTTCTCTTTGCAGTGTACCCCCCCCTTTGGTTTTCTGAGGGGTAGTGAGGATAGGTATCCCTGATCCCGAGTTAGTCTCTGGGTGTCGGTGAGTTTTCTCCGCCCTGGTTTGAGTTTTTTCTCTTGTTCCTTTTCAGGGATGTCCTGGCCTACATTTGATAGATATTCAGTTGGCTAGTTGCTATGTTTTGACGTTTAGTCTGACTGCCTACCGATGAAAGCCTGCGGCTTTCATTTGTTTCGTAAATGGATGTTGCTTATCGGTTCCTATTCTGCTCCCGGGTTTTTTTGTGACCTGTGGGTGTTCAGTTCTTCGTGCTACTTAGCTGTCTATGGTAAGGTAGTCTTGTTCTACTTATTTTCCTTTTGTGCCTTCTAGGACATTGGTTCCGTTTTGGATCCATGTAGGAGGTGATCTGGAATTTTTCCTTTCTTGATTCTCCTCCATCGGTAGATTTTCTTTTTTTCTACAGGACCTTGTCCTCTTGCAGCCTGGTAGCACTTTTTCTTAGAGTCATGCTTCTCTCTCTCTGTTTTGCCCTTGAATCTTAAGAGATTTTTTATGGAGGTTCTTTTCGGACCTTCTTCTCAGATTCTTCCTTTGGTTAGGGAGACTCTTTGGTGTGGGAATCTTTTTGTTTGTTGTTCCCCTTGCCATTGTTAAAGGAGAAGTTTTTTGTTTTTGTACGCTTCTAGAGAGCGGGACCTTTGTCTCCTCAGAGGCTTTGTGCTCAGGGAGCCCTGCATTTAGAGTGCTCTCTAACTGGAATTGTTATGGTTCTATTTGATGGGCAGTTACCTTGTCCTCTCTCCATATTTTTGTTCTTCCTGCTTTGGTTGCAGTAGTTTTTATCGAGGGTCCGGGTTGTGTTAGGCTGTTGTGCCATCAGAATGGGCCGCCTTTTGGTTCCCACCCGTCTGCATTTAGTGTCCTCTAAAGCTTGAGTATTGTTTTCGCAAAAGTAATGAATGCAGCTGTGGACTCTCCCCGTTTAAAAAGAAAAACTCAAATTATGCTTACCAGATAATTTTCTTTTCTTCTGACGGGGAGAGTCCATAGCTCCACGTCCGTGTTTTTTCATTGGGGGGCTTAGTATTTTTTGTTCATCTGGCACATTTTTTTCACCTAATGTTTCTCCTACTGTTCCTTGTTCCCTTGGCAGAATGGGGGATGAGGGGATTTGGGGAGGTATTTGAGCCTTTGGCTGGGGTGTCTTTGCCATTTCTTTCATGTAATTGGCAAGAGTCCATGAGCTAGTGACATATGGGATATACAATCCTACCAGGAGGAGCAAAGTTTCCCAAACCTCAAAATGCCTATAAATACACCCCTCACCACACCCACAATTCAGTTTGACAAACTTTGCCTCCTATGGAGGTGGTGAAGTAAGTTTGTGCTAGATTCTACGTTGATATGCGCTTCTCAGCATTGTTGAAGCCCGATTCCTCTGAGTACAGCGAATGTCAGAGGGACGTGAAGGGAGTATCACCTATTGAATACGATGATTTCCCTAACGGGGGTCTCTTTCATGAGTTCTCTGTTATCGGTCGTAGAGATTCATCTCCTACCTCCCTTTTCAGATCGGCGATATACTTTCAAATTTACCATTACCTCTACTAAAGAACTGTTTCAGTACTGGTTTGGCTATCTGCTATATGTGGATGGGTGTCTTTTGGTAAGTATGTTTTCATTTACTTAAGACACTCTCAGCTATGGTTTGGCACTTTATGCAAATTATATAAAGTTCTAAATATATGTATTGTACTTATATTTGCCATGAGTCAGGTTCATGTATTTCCTTCTGCAGACTGTCAGTTTCATATTTGGGAATATAAACACTTTAAGAAATTTGTTTCTTACCTGGGGTTTAGTCTTTTTCAATTTGACTACTTTTTGCATTTGCGGGTATTAGGCCTGCGGGTGCGTCAAATGTTAGACTTTATTGCATCATTTTTGACGCAACTTCGTTATTTCCGGCGTCATACGTGACGTCGAGACCTTTCACACGGCGGCGTCATTAGTGACGCAAGTGTGTCATTTCCGGTCATTTTTGGCGGCAAAAAAAGTTTACGTTACGTTGTGCGTCATACTTGATCATTTAAGGAAATATATAATTTTGCTTTATATGTTGTTTTTTCTCTTACATTGAGCAAGATGTCCCAATCTGATCCTGTCTCTGAAGTTTCTGCTGGAACATTGCTGCCTGACATCGGTTCTACCAAAGCTAAGTGCATTTGTTGTAAAATTGTAGAAATTATTCCACCGAATGTCATTTGTAACAGTTGTCATGATAAACTTGTACATGCAGATAGTGTTTCTATCAGTAATAGTACATTGCCAGTTGCAGTTCCTTCAACTTCTAATGTGCATGATATACCTGTAAATTTTAAAGAATTTGTTTCTGAATCTATTATGAAGGCTTTGTCTGCATTTCCACCTTCTAATAAACGTAAAAGGTCTTTTAAAACTTCTCATTTAGCTGATGAAATTTCAAATGACCAACAACATAATTCATCCTCTTCTGATGAGGATCTATCTGAAACAGAAGATCTTTCCTCAGATATTGACACTGACAAATCTTCTTATTTATTTAAAATAGAGTATATGCGTTCTTTATTAAAAGAAGTGTTAATTACTTTGGATATTGAGGTAACCAGTCCTATTGACGTTCAGTCTAATAAACGTTTAAATGCTGTTTTTAAACCTCCTGTGGTTTCTCCAGGTGATTTTCCCATTCCTGAGGCTATTTCTGATATGATTTCTAGGGAATGGAATAAGCCAGGTACTTCCCTTTATTCCTTCTTCAAGGTTTAAGAGATTGTATCCTTTACCAGCAAAATCTATAGAGTTTTGGGAAAAGATCCCAAAGTTGATGGGGCTATTTCTACTCTTGCTAAACGTACCACTATTCCTATGGAAGATAGCACTTCCTTTAAGGATCCTTTAGATAGGAAGCTTGAATCTTATCTAAGGAAGGCCTATTTATATTCAGGTCATCTTCTCAGACCTGCTATTTCTTTGGGTGATGTTGCGGCTGCATCAACTTTCTGGTTGGAAAATTTAGCGCAACATGAATTGGATTCTGACATATCTAGCATTGTTCGCTTACTGCAACATGCTAATCATTTTATTTGTGATGCAATTTTTTATATCAAAATTGATGTTAGATCCATGTCTTTAGCTGTATTAGCTAGAAGAGCTTTGTGGCTTAAATCTTGGAATGCTGATATGACATCTAAATCTAGATTACTATCTCTTTCTTTCCAAGGTAATAATTTATTTGGTTCTCAGTAGGATTCTATTATTTCAACTATCACTGGAGGAAAAGGAGTTTTTTGCCTCAGGATAAAAAACCTAAGGGTAAATCTAAGGCTTCTAACCGTTTTCGTTCCTTTCGTCAGAATAAGGAACAAAAACTCAATCCTTCTCCCAAGGAATCTGCTTCCAGTTGGAAGCCTTCCTCAAATTGGAATAAATCCAAGCCATTTAGGAAACCAAAGTCTGCCCCTAAGTCCGCATGAACGTGCTGCCCTCATTCCAGCTCAGCTGGTAGGGGGCAGATTAAGGTTTTTCAAGGATTTTTGGATAAAATCTGTCCAAAATCATTGGATTCAGAGCATTGTCTCTCAAGGGTATCGAATAGGATTCAAAGTAAGACCTCCTGTGAGTAGATTTTTTTCTCACACATTCCTGTAAATCCAGTAAAAGCTCAGGCTTTTCTGAAGTGTGTTTCAGACCTGGAGTCTTCAGGAGTAATCATGCCAGTTCCTCCTCAGGAACAAGGTTTGGGGTTTTATTCAACCTATTAATTGTACCAAAGAAAGAAAATTTGTTCAGACCAGTTCTGAATCGTTATGTAAGAGTACCAACTTTCAAGATGGTGACTATAAGGACTATTCTGCCTTTTGTTCAGCAAGGACATTATATGTCCACAATAGACTTGCAGGATGCATACCTTAATATTCCGATTCATCCAGAACACTATCAGTTTCTGAGATTCTCTTTTCTAGACAAGCATTACCAATTTGTTGCTCTTCCATTTGGCCTAGCAACAGCTCCAAGAATCTTTTCAAAGGTTCTTGGTGCCCTACTATCTGTAATCAGAGAACAGGGTATTGCGGTGTTTCCTTATTTGGACGATATCTTGGTACTAGCTCAGTCTTTACATTCTGCAGAATCTCACACGAATCAACTAGTGTTGTTTCTTCGGAAACATGGTTGGAGGATCAATTTACCAAAAAGTTTCTTGATTCCTCAGACAAGGGTCACCTTTTTAGGCTTCCAGATAGATTCAGTGTCCATGACTCTGTCTCTAACAGACAAGAGACGTTTAAGATTGGTCGCAGCATGTTGGCTCCTTCAGTCTCAGTCATTCCCTTCAGTGGCTATGTGCATGGAAGTTTTAGGTCTCATGACTGCAGCATCGAACGCAATCCCCTTTGCTCGTTTTCACATGAGACCTCTACAGCTTTGTATGCTGAATCAATGGTGCAGGGATTATACAAAGATATCACAATTAATATCCTTGAATCCCAATGTACGACACTCTGACATGGTGGTTAGATCACCATCGTTTGGTTCAAGGGGCTTCTTTTGTTCGCCCAACCTGGACTGTGATCACAACAGATGCGAGTCTTTCAGGTTGGGGAGCTGTTTGGGGGTCTCTGACAGCACAAGGGGTTTGGAAATCTCAAGAGGCGAGATTACCAATAAATATTTTAGAACTCCGTGCAATTCTCAGGGCTCTTCAGTTCTGGCCTCTACTAAAGAGAGAACCGTTCATTTGTTTTCAGACAGACAATATCACAACTGTGGCTTATGTCAATCATCAGGGTGGGACTCACAGTCCCCAAGATATGAAAGAAGTATCTCGGATACTTGCTTAAGCGGAATCCAGCTCCTGTCTAATCTCTGCGGTGCATATCCCAGGTGTAGACCATTGGGAGGCGGATTATCTCAGCCGCCAGACTTTACATCCAGGGGAGTGGTCTCTCCATCCAGATGTGTTTTCTCAGATTGTTCAGATGTGGGGGCTTCCAGAGATAGATCTCATGGCCTCTCATCTAAACAAGAAACTTCCCAGATACCTGTCCAGGGATGTTCAGGCGAAAGCAGTGGATGTGCTGACACTTCCTTGGTGTTATCAACCTGCTTACATCTTCCCGCCTCTAGTTCTCCTTCCAAGAGTGATTTCCAAAATCATCATGGAACAGTCTTTTGTGTTGCTGGTGGCTCCAGCATGGCCACACAGGTTTTGGTATGCGGATCTGGTTCGAATGTCTAGTTGCCCGCCTTGGCCACTTCCGTTACTGCCGGACCTACTATCTCAAGGTCCGTTTTTCCATCAGGATCTCAAATCATTAAATTTGAAGGTATGGAAATTGAACGCTTAGTTCTAAGTCATTGAGGTTTCTCTGACTCAGTGATTAATACTATGTTACAAGCTTGTAAATCTGTCTCTAGAAAGATTTATTATAGAATTTGGAAGACTTACATTTCATGGTGTTCTTCTCATAATTTCTCCTGGCATTCTTTTAGAATTCCTAGAATTTTGCAGTTTCTTCAGGATGGTTTGGATAAGGGTTTGTCTGCAAGTTCCTTGAAAGGACAAATCTCTGCTCTTTCTGTTTTATTTCACAGAAAAATTGCTATACTTCCTGATATATACTGTTTTGTACAGGCTTTAGTTCATATTAAGACTGTCATTAAGTCAATTTCTCCTCCTTGGAGTCCCTTCCTTATGTCCTAATCCTAAGAATTCTTTGGAGAGATCCTTACATTCTTTGGATGTGGTAAGAGCTTTGAAATATTATGTGGAAGCTACTAAAAATTTCAGGAAAACTTCTAGTCTATTTGTTTTATTTTCTGGTCCTAGGAAAGGTCAGAAAGCTTCTGCTATTTCCTTGGCTTCTTGGTTGAAACTTTTGATTCATCAAGCTTATTTGGAGTCGGGTCAAACCCCGCCTCAGAGAATTACAGCTCATTCTACTAGATCAGTCTCTGCTTCATGGGCTTTTAAGAATGAAGCTTCAGGTTGATCAGATTTGCAAAGCAGCCACTTGGTCCTCTTTGCATACATTTACTAAATTCTACCATTTTGATGTATTTGCTTCTTCGGAAGCAGTTTTTGGTAGACAAGTTCTTCAGGCAGCTGTTTCAGTTTTATTCTTCTGCTTTTTAATTTGTTTTTTTCTTTCAAAAGTGAAAATAAACTTATTTTTGGGTTGTGGATTATTTTCTCAGCGGAATATGGCTGTTTTTGTTTTATTCCCTCCCTCTCTAGTGACTCTTGAGTGGAAGACTCCACATCTTGGGTATTGATATCCCATATGTCACTAGCTCATGGACTCTTGCCAATTACATGAAAGAAAACATAATTTATGTAAGAACTTGCCTGATAAATTCATTTTTCATATTGGCAAGAGTCCATGAGGCCCACCCTTTTTATGGTGGTTATGATTTTTTGTATAAAGCACAATTATTTCCAAATTTCCTTTGTTGATGCTTTCTACTCCTTTCTTTATCACCCCACTGCTTGGCTATTCGTTAAACTGAATTGTGGGTGTGGTGAGGGGTGTATTTATAGGCATTTTGAGGTTTGGGAAACTTTGCCCCTCCTGGTAGGATTGTATATCCCATATGTCTCTAGCTCATGGACTCTTGCCAATATGAAAGAAATGAATTTATCAGGTAAGTTCTTACATAAATTATGCTTTCCTGGTGGCCAGGTTCTGTATTTCCCAAAAGTAATGAATGCTGCTGTGGACTCTCCCCATCAGAAGAAAAGAAAATTATCTGGTAAGCATAATTTAAGTTTTTGGTTATCCAGTCTTTCTGGACAGTGTTTTGAGGATCCTGTTTGTGACAATCTTTTAAAGGGTCACTCAAGTCAAAATTAAACTTTCATGATTCAGTGAGAGCATGCAATCTTAAAGGGACAGTCCACACCAGAATATTTGTTTTAAAAGATAGGTAATCCCTTACCCATTCCCTAGTTTGCACAACCAACCGTTATATTAATACACTTTTTTACCTCTGTCATTATCTTGTATCTAAACCTCTGTAAACTGCCCCTTATTTCAGTTCTTTTGATAGACTTGCATTTTAGCCAATCAGTGCTGACTCCTAGGAACTCCATGTGCGTGAGCACAGTGTTCTCTATATGAAACACATAAACTAACACCGTCTAGTGGTGAAAAACTGTCAAAATGCCCTGAGCTAAGAGGTAGGCTTCAAGGGCTTAGAAATTAGCATATGAACCTCCTAGATTTAGCTTTCAACTAAGAATACCAAGAGAACAGAGCAAAATTGGTGATAGAAGTAAATTGGAAAATTGTTTAAAATTACTTGCCCTATCTGAATGAGTTTGTTTTGGACTATAATGTCCCTTTAAACAACTTTCCAATTTACTTCCATTAACAAACTATGCACAGTTTTATTTACACTTTTTGAGTCACGAGCTCCTATTGAGTGTGTGCAAGAATTCACAGAATATACGTATATGCATTTGTGATTGGCTGATGGCTGCCACATGATACAGGGGAGAGAAAATAGACACAACTTTGAAATTTGTCAGAAACAAATGACTACTCAGAAGTTCAGACTAAGCGCTATTGCATTGTCTTTTTATCATGCATTTGTTGATTATGCAAATCTTTTGTATTTACTGGTCCTTTCTACTTTTATTTGTGATGCTGTTTTTTATATGAAAATTGATGTCATAAGTATGTATTTGGCAGTTCTAGGAGAGCTTTATGGCTTAAAATCCTGGTCTGCTTATATGGTTTCTAAATCTCTAGATTATCTCTTTCCTTTCAGGGTAAGAAACTATTTGGTTCAGAATAATTAAAATATAAGGTCTTTAATAATTTCCGTTCCTTTTGCCAGAATAAGGAACAAGTGAGTGAAGTTTCCTCTGAATAAAAAAGTGTACTTTTGGTTCAGTTTGGAGATCTAGTGCCAACTGGAATAAATCTAAGCAGGCTAAGAAGACTACTATTGCTATTAAAAATACATGAAGGTGCAGCCCCTTATCCAGTGTTTCTGGAAGGAGGCAGGTTGCTTTTCTCCTACATTGGTGTGTCCGGTCCACGGCTTCATCCTTACTTGTGGGAATATTCTCTTCCCTAACAGGAAATGGCAAAGAGAGCACAGCAAAAGCTGCCCATATAGCTCCCCCTCTGGCTCTTCCCCCCAGTCATTCTCTTTGCCGCTCTGAACAAGTAGCATCTCCACGGGGATGGTAAAGAGTATGGTGTTAGTTGTAGTTTTATTTCTTCTATCAAGAGTTTATTATTTTAATATAGTGCCGGTTTGTACTATTTACTCTACGACAGAAAGTGAAGAAGATTTCTGTTAAGAGGAGTATGATTTTAGCAACAGTAACTAAAATCCATTGCTGTTCCCACGCAGGACTGTTGAAACCAGAGAACTTCAGTTGGGGGGAACAGTTTGCAGACTTTTCTGCTCCAGGTATGACTAGTCTCTTTTCTAACAAGACATGGTAATGCTAGAAGACTGTCATTTTCCCTCATGGGACCGGTAAGCCATTTTCTTAGACTCATAACAGAATGAAGGCTTATAAATGGGCTCTATACTGGTTGACACTATTGTGGGCTAAATCGATTGATTTATATAATATTTATATGATTTTTGTAGTGTTTTTGTGATTGAAACACTTTTGGGAACATTTTTATTTCGCCAGGCAGTTGGTTAGACAGCTAATCTAGTCAGGAAGGCCCCTTCACTTGCAGAGGGAGGAGGCCTCATTTTCGCGCCTCAGTTGCGCAGTTACTTCTGAAAGCAGTGCATGCAGCTTCATGTGAGAAGGTCCTGTGGACATAAAAAAGATTTCAAAGAGGCTTATTTCTGTGGTGAATAATCCCCAAGGAAGGTAAAGGCTGCAGCAAAGGCTGTAGCAGGGACTGTAGTGTGTTCAAACTGGTAAATTAAACAATTGGCTCCGGTTTGCTCATTTAAGGGGTTAGGGGTGTGCAATACTTTCAAAGCATTAAGACACTAGGGTGCAAAAGAAAAGATCGGGTATTTCCTTCATAGTTTTTCAAGCATTCAGAAATAAAGTGTACTCTTTTTATTATTTAAAGAGACCGTAACGGTTTTGTTTAAAAACGATTTTATTGCTTTAATAGCCTGCCAAAGTCTGTCTAACATGTCTATACCTTCAGATAGCATATGTTCTGTGTGTATGGAGGCCAAGGTGGTTCCCCCTTTAAATGCATGTTCAAATTGTGCCATGGCGTCCATACAAAGTAAGGATAGTACTGTTACATTTAATAAGGTTGCCCAAGATGATTCTTCAAATGAAGGTAGTGGGGATAGTTCATCATCCTCTCCTTCTGTGTCAACACCAGTTAGGCCCGCGCAGGCGACACCTAGTACATCTAGCGCGCCAATGCTTGTTACTATGCAGCAATTAACTGCAGTAATGGATAATTCTATAGCAAATCTTTTATCCAAACTGCCAGCATTTCCCAGAAAGCGTGATTGCTCAGTTTTAAATACAGAGTATGAGCAAGTGGGCGCTGACGATAATTTATCTGTTATACCCTCACACCAGTCTGAATTGGCAGTGAGGGAGGGTCTGTCTGAGGGAGAAATTTCTGATTCAGGAAAAGTTTCTCAGCAGGCAGAATCTGATATCGTGGCATTTAAATTTAAGTTGGAACATCTCCGCGCCCTGCTTAAGGAGGTGCTAACTACACTTGATGATTGTGACTCTTTGGTGATTCCAGAGAAATTGTGCAAAATGGACAAATTCCTAGAGGTCCCTGTGCACACTGATGCCTTTCCGATACCCACGAGGGTGGCGGACATAGTGACCAATGAGTGGGAGAAGCCAGGCATACCTTTTGTCCCACCTCCTATATTTAAGAAAATGTTCCCCATTGTCGACCCCAGAAGGGACGCATGGCAAACAGTCCCGAAGGTGGAGGGGGCAGTTTCTACATTGGCTAAGCGCACGACTATTCCAATTGAGGACAGTTGTGCTTTCAAAGATCCTATGGATAAAAAATTGGAAGGATTGCTTAAAAAGATTTTTGTTCAGCAAGGTTTCCTTCTCCAACCAATTTCGTGCATTATTCCTGTCACCACGGCGGCGTATTTTTGGTTCGAGGAACTAGAAAATTCGCTCCATAAGGAGACTCCATATGAGGAAGTCATGGACAGAGTTCACGCACTAAAGTTGGCTAATTCTTTTATTTTAGATGCCGCTTTTCAATTAGCTAAATTAGCGGCAAAAAATTCAGGTTTTGCAATAGTGGCGCGCAGAGCGCTTTGGCTAAAATCTTGGTCGGCAGATGTGTCGTCCAAGACAAAACTGCTTAATATCCCTTTCAAAGGTAAGACCCTTTTCGGGCCAGAATTGAAGGAGATTATTTCAGACATCACTGGGGGAAAGGGCCATGCCCTCCCACAGGATAGGCCTTTCAAGGCTAAGAACAAATCTAATTTTCGTTCCTTTCGCAATTTCAGGAACGGACCATCTCCTAACTCTGCAGCCTCTAGACAAGAGGGTAACGCTTCCCAGCCTAAACCAGCTTGGAAACCAATGCAAGGCTGGAACAAGGGTAAACAGGCCAAGAAGCCTGCTGCTGCTACCAAGACAGCATGAAGGGGTAGCCCCCGATCCGGGACCGGATCTAGTAGGGGGCAGACTTTCACTCTTTGCTCAGGCTTGGGCAAGAGATGTTCCGGATCCCTGGGCACTAGAAATAGTCTCTCAGGGGTATCTTCTAGAGTTCAAGGAACTTCCTCCAAGGGGAAGGTTCCACATGTCTCGCTTATCTTCAGACCAGATAGAGACAGGCATTCCTACATTGCGTAGGAGACATTAAAGATGGGAGTAATACACCCAGTTCCAACAGTGGAACAAGGTCTGGGTTTTTACTCAAACCTGTTCGTAGTTCCCAAAAAAGAGGGAACTTTCAGGCCAATTCTGGATTTAAAAATTCTAAACAAATTCCTCAGAGTTCCATCATTCAAAATGGAAACCATTTGGACGATCTTACCAACAATCCAGGAGGGTCAATATATGACTACCGTGGACTTAAAGGATGCGTACCTGCATATTCCTATCCACAAAGATCATCATCAGTTCCTGAGGTTCGCCTTCCTGGGCAAACATTACCAGTTCGTGGCTCTTCCATTCGGTCTAGCCACTGCTCCCAGAATTTTCACAAAGGTGCTAGGGTCCCTTCTAGCGGTTCTAAGGCCGAGGGGCATTGCTGTAGCACCTTACCTAGACGACATCCTAATCCAAGCGTTGTCTCTTTCCAAAGCAAGGGCTCATACAGACATTGTTTTAGCCTTTCTCAGGTCTCACGGGTGGAAGGTGAACGTAGAAAAAAGTTCCCTGTCCCCGTCCACAAGGGTTCCTTTTCTGGGAACAATAATAGATTCTGTAGAAATGAAGATTTTCCTGACCGAGGTCAGAAAATTAAAGCTTCTAAACGCTTGTCAAGTTCTTCAATCTATTCCTCAGCCTTCCATAGCTCAGTGCATGGAGGTAATAGGATTAATGGTTGCAGCAATGGACGTGGTTCCTTTTGCTCGAATTCATCTAAGACCATTACAACTGTGCATGCTCAATCAGTGGAATGGAGATTATGCAGACTTGTCTCCCCAGATTCAAGTAGACCAGGTAACCAGAGACTCACTCCGCTGGTGGTTGACTCAGGATCACCTGTCTCAGGGAATGAGTTTCCGCAGACCAGAGTGGGTCATCGTCACGACGGACGCCAGTCTCTTAGGCTGGGGCGCGGTCTGGGACTCTGAAAGCTCAGGGTCTATGGTCTCGGGAAGAATCTCTCCTCCCGATAAACATTTTGGAACTGAGAGCGATATTCAATGCGCTCCTGGCCTGGCCTCACCTAACGAAGGCCAAATTCATAAGATTTCAGTCGGACAACATGACGACTGTAGCGTACATCAGTCATCAGGGGGGAACAAAGAGTTCCTTGGCGATGAGAGAGGTATCCAAGATCATCAAATGGGCGGAGGATCACTCCTGCCATCTATCTGCAATTCACATCCCAGGAGTAGACAACTGGGAGGCGGATTATCTGAGTCGTCAGACTTTTCATCCGGGGGAGTGGGAACACCACCGGAGATCTTTGCCCAGTTAACCCAACTATGGGGCACTCCAGATATGGATCTGATGGCGTCTCGTCAGAACGTCAAGGTTCCCCGCTACGGGTCCAGATCCAGGGATCCCAAGGCGACACTAGTGGATGCATTGGTGGCGCCTTGGTCGTTCAACCTAGCTTATGTGTTTCCACCGTTCCCTCTCCTTCCCAGGCTTGTAGCCAGGATCAAACAGGAGAAGGCCTCAGTGATTCTGATAGCTCCTGCGTGGCCACGCAGGACTTGGTATGCAGACCTGGTGAATATGTCATCGGCTCCACCATGGAAGCTACCTTTGAGACGGGATCTTCTAGTACAAGGTCCATTCGAACATCCAAATCTAGTCTCTCTGCAGCTGACTGCTTGGAAATTGAACGCTTGATTCTATCTAAGCGTGGGTTTTCAGATTCAGTTATAGATACTCTGGTCCAAGCCAGAAAACCTGTGACTAGGAAAATTTATCATAAGAGATGGAAAAAATATATCTGTTGGTCCATACACTACAGTCACCACGGCACCCTATAGTTTCTCCTTTTTCTTCTAACCGTCGGTCGAATGACTGGGAGGCGGAGCCAGAGGGGGAGCTATATGGGCAGCTTTTGCTGTGCTCTCTTTGCCATTTCCTGTTAGGGAAGAGAATATTCCCACAAGTAAGGATGAAGCCGTGGACCGGACACACCGTAGGAGAAAGAAATTTATCAGGTAAGCATAAATTCTGTTTGTTTTTTTTGTTTTTTTTATTCAGTCTGTTCTTAGTACTAACCTTTATTTTTAAAAGTTCAGTTTCTGTTCCAGTCTCTCCTGAAACTGGGAATCAAGATTTATTTTCTAAGATATGGAGAGTCCACAACGTCATCAATTACTAGTGGGAATATCACTCCTGGCCAGCAGTAGGAGGCAAAGAGCACCACAGCAAAGCTGATTTCTCTGGACAACCGGTCAAGAGAATATCTCTCCTGGTGGCTCTGTCCAGATCACCTGTCCCAAGGTACATCCTTCTTGAGACCATTCTGGGAGATTGCGACCATTCTGGGAGATGTGGAACTGTATGGGGTGCCAGGAAGGCACAAGGCATGTGGACTCTAGAGGAATTCTTCCTCCCAATCAACATTCTGGAACTTCGGGCAATCTTCAATGCTCTGAAGGCTTTGGCCTCTTCTGGGTTTGTCCCAGTTTATCAGATTCCAATCAGACAACATAACCTTGGTGGCTTACATCAACCATAAGGGGGGAACAAGAAGCTCCCTAGCAATGAGGGAAGTGTCTCAGATTCTGGAGTGGGCGGAGGCCCACAACTGCTCCCTGTCAGCAATCCACATTCCGGGTGTGAACTGGGAAGCCTATTTCCTCAGCAGACAATCCTTTCATCCAGGGGAATGGTCTCTCCATCCTGAGGTGTTTGCTGAGATTTGCAACAAATGGAGGACACCGGAGATGGATCTCATGGCGTCCCGGCTCAATTCCAAGCTACCCAGATATGGTTTGTGGTCCAGGGATCCTCAAGAGGAGCTAATAGATGCATTAGCAGTGCCTTAGAGGTTCAATCTAATTTACCTTTTCCCCGCCGTTACCACTTCTTCCTCGTGTAGTGGCCCGAATCAACGCTTAGTCCTAGCCAAGAGAAGTTTCTCCAACATTGGTGTGTCCGGTCCACGGCGTTATCCATTACTTGTGGGAAAATTCTCTTCCCCAACAGGAATTGGCAAAGAGCACAGCAAAAGCTGTGCATATAGCCCCTCCTTGGCTCCGCCCCCCCAGTCATTCTCTTTGCCGCTCTGAACAAGTAGCATCTCCACGGAGATGGTGAAGAGTATGTGGTGTTTGCAGACTTTTCTGCTCAAGGTATGACTAGCCATTTTTCTAACAAGACTGTGTAATGCTGGAAGGCTGTCATTTTCCCTCATGGGGATCGGTAAGCCATTTTCTTAGACTCAGACAGAATAAAGCGCTTATTATGGGCTAATAACTGGTGGACACTTTTAAGGGCTAAATCGATTGTTTATTTAAGTGATTATTAAGGTTTTGAAGTGGATTTCAAACTTTTTAATATTTGGGGAACGTTTTTATCGCCAGGCACTAGTTAAGACACCTTCCCAGTCAGGAAGGGCCTTTCTCTGTAGTTTGCAGAGCCTCATTTTCGCGCCATTATTGCGCAGTTTCTTTTGAGTGCAGTGCATGCAGCTGCATGTGAGAGGGTCTGGTATCCACAGAAAACGTTTCTAGAAGGCTGGAATTGGTATCGTATACCCCCCTGGGATAAGTGAAGTCGCAGCAAAGGCTGTGGCTGGGACTGTAGTGGGGTTAAATTGCAAACGGCTCCGGTTTCCGCATTTTAAGGGTTAACGGCTTCAAAATTGGGGTGCAATACTTTGAATGCATTAAGACACTGTGGTGAAAATTTGGTAAAGTTTGGATAATTCCTTCATAGTTTTTCACATATTCAGTAATAAAGTGTGCCCTGTTTAACATTTAAAGAGACAGTAACGGTTTTGTTTAAAAACGTTTTTTGTGCTTTATTAACCAGTTTAAGCCTGTTTAACATGTCTGTATCTTCAGATAAGTCATGTTCTGTATGTATGGAGGCCAAGGTGGTTACTCCTTCAAATGTATGTGATAATTGTGCCATGGCGTCCAAACAAAGTAAGGACAGTACTGTCACATTTAGTAAGGTTGCCCAGGATGATTCCTCAGATGAAGGAAGTAGGGATAGTTCTGCATCCTCTCCTTCTGTGTCTATACCAGTTATGCCCGCGCAGGCGACCCCTAATACTACTAGCGCGCCAATGCTTGTTACTATGCAACAATTGACGGTAGTAATGGATAACTCCATAGCTAATATTTTATCCAAAATGCCAGCATTTCAGAGAAAGCGCGATTGCTCAGTTTTAAACACTGTAGAGCAGGAGGGCGCTGATGATAATTTATCTGTCATACCCTCACACCAGTCTGAAGTGGCAGTGAGGGAGGGTTTGTCAGATACAGGAAGAATTTCTCAGCAGGCAGAACCTGATGTTGTGACATTTAAATTAGAGCATCTCCGCGCATTACTTAAGGAGGTGCTATCTACTCTGGATGATTGTGATAATTTGGTCATCCCAGAAAAATTGTGCAAGATGGACAAGTTCCTAGAGGTCCCGGTGCACCCTGATGCCTTTCCGATACCTAAAAGGGTGGCGGACATAGTGAATGAGTGGGAGAAGCCAGGCATACCTTTTGTCCCTCCTCCTATATTTAAGAAATTGTTCCCCATGGTTGACCCCAGGAAGGACACATGGCAAACAGTCCCTAAGGTCGAGGGGGGCGGTTTCTACACTAGCCAAACGCACGACCATTCCCATTGAGGACAATTGTGCTTTCAAAGATCCTATGGATAAAAAATTGGAGGGTTTGCTTAAAAAGATTTTTGTACATCAAGGATACCTCCTTCAACCTATTTCGTGCATTATTCCTGTCACTACAGCGGCGTGGTTCTGGTTCGAGGAACTGGAAAAGTCGCTCAGTAGGGAGACTCCATATGAGGAGGTCATGGACAGAATTCACGCACTTAAGTTAGCTAATTCCTTTATTTTAGACGCCGCTTTGCAGTTAGCGAAATTAGCAGCGAAAAATTCAGGGTTTGCAATTGTGGCGCGTAGAGCGCTCTGGCTAAAGTCTTGGTCGGCGGATGTATCTTCTAAGACAAAATTGCTTAATATTCCTTTCAAAGGTAAGACCCTTTTTGGGCCAGAATTGAAGGAAATTATTTCAGATATCACTGGGGGAAAGGGCCATGCCCTTCCACAAGATAGGCCTTTCAAGGCTAAGTCCAATTTTCGTTCCTTTCGCAACTTCAGGAACGGACTGGCTTCTAACTCTGCAGCCTCTAGACAAGAGGGTAACGCTTCCCAGACTAAACCAGCTTGGAAACCAATGCAAGGTTGGAACAAGGGTAAACAAGCCAAGAAGCCTGCTGCTGCTACTAAAACAGCATGAAGGGGTAGCCCCCGATCCGGGACCGGATCTAGTAGGGGGCAGACTCTCTCTCTTTGCTTAGGCTTGGGCAAGAGATGTTCAGGATCCCTGGACACTAGAAATAGTCTCTCAAGGTTATCTTCTAGAATTCAAGGAACTACCCCCAAGGGGAAGGTTCCACATTTCTCACTTATCTTAAAACCAAATAAAGAGACAGGCATTCTTACATTGTGTAGAAGACCTGTTAAAGATGGGAGTGATACACCCTGTTCCAACTGTGGAACAGGGTCAGGGGTTTTACTCAAATCTGTTTGTAGTTCCCAAAAAAGAGGGAACCTTCAGACCAATTCTGGATTTAAAAATTCTAAACAAATTTCTCAGTTCCATCGTTCAAAATGGAAATCATTCGAACAATTTTACCTGCAATCCAGGAGGGTCAATATATGACTACCGTGGATTTAAAGGATGCGTATCTACATATTCCTATCCACAAAGATCATCATCAGTTCCTAAGGTTCGCCTTTCTGGACAAACATTATCAGTTTGTGGCTCTTCCATTCGGACTAGCCACTGCTCCCAGAATTTTCACAAAAGTGCTCTGGTCCCTTCTAGCGGTTCTAAGACCAAGGGGCATTGCAGTGGCACCTTACCTGGACGACGTTCTAATTCAAGTGTCGTCTCTTTCCAAGGCAAAGGCTCATACAGACATCGTTCTAGCCTTTCTCAGATCTCACGGGTGGAAGGTGAACGTAGAAAAGAGTTCCCTGTATCCGTCGACAAGAGTTCCCTTTTTGGGAACAATAATAGATTCTTTAGAAATGAAGATCTTCTTGACAGAAGTCAGAAAGTCAAAGCTTCGAAACGCTTGTCAAGTTCTTCTCTCTATTCTACAGCCTTCCATAGCTCAGTGCATGGAAGTAGTAGGGTTGATGGTTGCAGTAATGGATATAGTTCCTTTTGCTCGAATTCATCTAAGACCATTACAACTGTGCATGCTCAAGCAGTGGAATGGGGATTATACAGACTTGGCCCCAAAGATTCAAGTAGACCAGATAACCAGAGACTCACTCCGTTGGTGGTTGTCCCAGGATCACCTGTCTCAGGGAATGAGTTTCCGCAGACCAAAGTGGGTCATTGTCACGACCGACGCCAGTCTATTAGGCTGGGGCGCGGTCTGGGACTCCCTGAAAGCTCAGGGTCTATGGTCTCGGGAAGAGTCTCTTCTTCCGATAAACATCCTGGAACTGAGAGCGATATTCAATGCTCTCCAGGCTTGGCCTCAACTAGCGATGGCCGGATTCATAAGATTCCAGTCGGACAACATGACGACTGTAGCTTACATCAATCATCAGGGGGGAACAAAGAGTTCCTTGGCGATGAGAGAGGTATCCAAGATCATCAAATGGGCGGAGGAACACTCCTGCCACCTATCTGCAATCCACATTCCAGGGGTAGACAACTGGGAGGCGGATTACCTGAGTCGTCAGACTTTCCATCCGGGGGAGTGGGAACTCCACCCGGAGGTGTTTGCCCAGTTGACTCAATTATGGGGCATTCCAGACATGGATCTGATGGCGTCCCGTCAGAACTTCAAGGTTCCTTGCTACGGGTCCAGATCCAGGGATCCCAAGGCGACTCTAGTGGATGCATTAGTGGCACCTTGGTCGTTCAACCTAGCTTATGCGTTTCCACCGTTCCCTCTCCTCCCCAGGCTTGTAGCCAGGATCAAACAGGAGAAGGCCTTGGTGATTCTGATAGCTCCTGCGTGGCTGCGCAGGACTTGGTATGCAGACCTGGTGAATGTCATCGGCTCCACCATGGAAGCTACCTTTGAGACAGGATCTTCTAATACAAGGTCCATTCGAACATCCAAATCTAGTTACTCTACAGCTGACTGCTTGGAAATTGAACGTTTGATTTTATCCAAGCGTGGGTTTTCAGATTCTGTGATAGATACTCTGGTCCAAGCCAGAAAACCTGTGACTAGAAAGATTTACGATAAAATATGGAAAAGATATATCTGTTGGTGTGAATCCAAGGGATTCTCCTGGAGTAAGATTAAAATTCCTAATATCCTCTCCTTTCTTCAAGAAGGTTTGGATAAGGGATTGTCAGCGAGTTCTCTAAAAGGACAGATTTCTGCTTTATCTGTCTTGTTACACAAACGACTGGCAGCTGTGCCAGATATACAAGCTTTTGTACAGGCTTTGGTCAGAATCAAGCCTGTTTACAGATCTTTGACTCCTCCTTGGAGTCTAAATTTAGTTCTTTCAGTTCTTCAAGGGGTTCCGTTTGAACCTCTACATTCCATAGATATCAAGTTACTATCTTGGAAAGTTCTGTTTTTGGTTGCTATTTCTTCTGCAAGAAGAGTTTCTGAATTATCTGCTTTGCAGTGTAATCCACCCTATCTGGTGTTCCATGCAGATAAGGTCGTTTTGCGTACTAAGGCTGGTTTTCTTCCGAAAGTTGTTTCCAACAGGAATATTAACCAGGAAATAGTTGTTCCTTCTCTGTGTCCGAATCCAGTTTCAAAGAAGAAACGTTTGTTACACAATTTAGATGTAGTTCGTGCTTTAAAGTTCTATTTAGAAGCAACTAAGGATTTTAGACAAACCTCATCTTTGTTTGTCGTTTACTCTGGTAAGAGGAGAGGACAAAAAGCTACGGCTACCTCTCTGTCTTTCTGGCTGAAAAGCATTATCTGATTGGCTTATGAGACTGCCGGACGGCAGCCTCCTGAACGAATCACAGCTCACTCCACTAGAGCTGTGGCTTCCACATGGGCCTTCAAGAACGAGGCTTCTGTTGATCAGATATGTAAGGCAGCGACTTGGTCTTCTCTGCACACTTTTGCCAAATTTTACAGATTTGATACTTTTGCTTCTTCGGAGGCTGTTTTTGGGAGAAAGGTCTTGCAAGCCGTGGTGCCTTCCGTTTAGGTAACCTGATTTGCTCCCTCCCTTCATCCGTGTCCTAAAGCTTTGGTATTGGTTCCCACAAGTAATGGATGACGCCGTGGACCGGACACACCAATGTTGGAGAAAACAGAATTTATGCTTACCTGATAAATTACTTTCTCCAACGGTGTGTCCGGTCCACGGCCCGCCCTGGTTTTTTAATCAGGTTTGAAAATTTTCTTTCTCTATACACTACAGTCACCACGGCACCCTATAGTTTCTCATTTTTTTCTCCTAACCGTCGGTCGAATGACTGGGGGGGGCGGAGCCAAGGAGGGGCTATATGGACAGCTTTTGCTGTGCTCTTTGCCATTTCCTGTTGGGGAAGAGAATATTCCCACAAGTAATGGATGACGCCGTGGACCGGACACACAGTTGGAGAAAGTAATTTATCAGGTAAGCATAAATTCTGTTTTCACCTGAGAGGGTTATTGATACTCTTTTTCAGGCTCGCAAGCCTGTTACTCGTCGCTCTATCATAAGGTGTGGAGAGCTTACTTATTCTGGTGTGAAGAACGTGGTTTAGCCTGGCATACGGTTAAGGCTGCCAGGATACTTTCTTTTCTCCAGGAGGGTCTGGAGAAGGGCCTTTCTGCCAGTTCCCTGAGGGAACAGATTTCGACCCTATCTGTTTTGCTGGACTAGAGGCTCGCAGAGCTCCCTGACGTGCAGTCTTTCGTTACGGCTCTGATTAGGATCAGACCTGTGTTTTGATCTAATGCTCCACCTTGGAGTTTGAATCTTGTTCTTAAGGTTTTGCAATGGGCTCTGTTTGAGCCTATGCATTTGGTTGACATCAAATTGTTGTCCTGTAGGGTTCTTTTTCTATTGGCTATTGCGTTGGCACGCAGAGTTTCTGAAATAGCTGCCTTGCAATGTGAGCCTCCTTATCTGGTGTTCCACACTGATAAGGCTGTCCTACGCACCTGCTTGGGTTTTCTTCCTAAAGTTGTGTCTGATTGCAACATCAATCAGGAGATTGTGGTTCCTTCCTTGTGTCCTAATCCTCCTCCTTCGAAGAAACGTTTACTTAAGATTTTGGGTGTGGTTCGAGCTTTGAAGTTTTATCTTCAAGCTACTAAGGATTTCAGACAAACTTCCTTGTTCATCTACTCTGGTAAGCGTAAGGGTCTGAAGGCTTCTTCGACTTCCTTATCTTTTTAGTTAAGGAGTAGCTTATGAGTCCGCGGGATTTAGACCTCCTCAGAGGATTACGGCTCATTCCACTAGAGCGGTGGCTTCCTCTTGGACCTTTATGAACGAGGCCTCTATGGATCAGATTTGTAAGGCGGCTACCTAGTCCTCCTTACATACTTTTTCTAAATTTTATACGTTTGATGTTCTTGCTTCAGCCAAAGCAGCTTTTGGGGGGAGAAGTTTTGCAGGCTGTGATTCCCTCAGATTAGGGTCCACCTTTCTTTTACCCATCCCGTTATCATTCAGTGTCCTCTAGAGCTTGGGTATAGTTTTCCCAACAGTAAGGAATGATGCAGTGGAATCTCCTCATATTAAGAAGGAAAACATAAATTATGCTTATCTGATTTAATTTCCTTCTGTATAAGGAGGGCCAATGGCCCCCGCCCGTATACTCCGATGGGCGGACCAAAATTAGGTTTTCTCTTCTGGCACAATTTATACCTTGATATTACTCCTACTGTTCCTTGTTCCCTTGACAGAATGACTGGGATATGAGGGAAGTAGGGGGAGTATTTAAGCCTTTGGATGGGGTGTCTATGCCTCCTCCTGGTGGCCAGGTTAAGTATTTCCCAACAGTAAGGAATGATGCTGTGGACTCTCCTCATACAGTAGGAAATTAAATTATCAGGTAAGCATAATTTGTTTCTTAGACCTTGAAGGATGCCTATAATCCAAATGTTTTTGACAGTTTTTCACCACTAGATTGCATTAGTTCATGTGTTTCATATAGATAACATTGAGCTCATGCATGTGAATTTACCGAGGAGTGAGCACTGATTGGCTAAAATGCAATTCTGTCAAAAGAACTGAAATAAGGGGTCAGTCTGCAGAGGCTTAGATACAAGGTAAAACGTGTATTATTCTAACTGTTTGGTTATGCTTAACTGGGGAATGGGTAATTAAGGGACTATCTATCTTTTAAAACAATAAAAATTCTGATGTTGACTGTTCCTTACGCCTTACGACCTATGCATAATATTTCTTGGAAAGTGTTGTTTCTCTTGGCTATTAAATCTGCTTGAAGAGTTTCTGAATTATCTGCTCTTTCTTGTGAGGATAAGG
The DNA here is from genome assembly GCF_027579735.1 of Bombina bombina. Classification (NCBI taxonomy): domain Eukaryota; kingdom Metazoa; phylum Chordata; class Amphibia; order Anura; family Bombinatoridae; genus Bombina; species Bombina bombina. Next base: position 1,338,057,616 of record NC_069500.1, on the reverse strand, counting down.
CAGTCTTAAAGGGATATGAAACCCAAATGTTTATTTCATGATTCAGATAGCTCAAGAAATTTAAAAAAAACTTTCTATATTACTCCTATTAATTTTTCTTTGTTCCTTTGGTATCTTTGTTTGAAAGGCAGGAATGTAAGCTTAGGAGCTGGCACATTTTTTGTTAAACACCCTGGATAGCACTTGCTTGATTGGTGGCTACAATGCTTATTTTGAGGCAGGTCAGACACCCTGCAACGGATTACTGATCATTCTACTAGATCAGTTCCTACTTCATGGGCTTTTAAGAGTGAGGCCCCGGTTGATTTATAAAGCAGCTACTTGATGGTCTTTGCATACTTTTTTTTTTTTCTTCCTAAGATAGGGAGAGTCCATGGCTTCATTCCTTACTGTTGGGAAATGCAACACCTGGCCACCAGGAGGAGGCAAAGACACCCCAGCCAAAGGCTTAAATATCCATCCCACTTCCTCATTACCCCAGTCATTCTTTGCCTTTCGTCACGATAGGAGATCGCAGAGAAGTGTCAGAAGATTCTGAGAGTCCTGAATAAAGGGTATCTGCCCTTCGAGATAGGACTGGAGTTTTAAGTAGTTATGTCAACTTCTCAGAGTATTGATGAAAGTTAGTCTGGAGATGCAGGGAACGTTTTTCTGCGAAACCATCCAGAATACTGCTAACAGCTCCTAAGCAATCAGTGTTAATGAGTTTCACTGCCTGCTTTCTCTCACTCAAGTCCATGTCAGGAGTGCTGCTATAAGACTGTCACACTTGAGAGGCTGTTCCACAGCATGGATCCTGGAGGTAAGATCGTTTAAATTTTTTACTCATAAAACGCTATAACAGGGTCACAGTGTGGCTCCTTTATACCTTGATAGGATCCAGGGTTAATATCCTCTGAGGGGGGTTTATTGAACAGTTGGCGTTAATCAGTGTATTAATTTACATTCTGCTTTGTGTGTTTATTTTCTGGGCTCATAGACTGTGTGTTTTTGGCTGGAACAAACCGGTTTTACTTTAGTTTTTGAAAGTGTTGCACAGCTCCTATCAACTTGCTGTACTTTTCATAGAATGTGGTCTATGTTCATTTCCTCCATTCCGGCTGAGACTTTAACCTGAGGAGAGCGCGTTTTCTCTGTTAACTGTCTGGGTCTAGAAGGTGGTGAGTGCCCCATCTATTGGGAGTGTGTGTGTGTGTATATATGTGTATGTGTATATATATATATATATATATGTGTATATATATATATATATATATGTGTGTATATATATATATATATATATATATATATATACACACAAATGGCTTGCACTCACTGGACTTTTAAAAAAAAATATGCCTTTATTTGTGACGTTTTGGGGACCGTATCCCCTTCCTGTGGGTATAAAGTGAGCTATGGAGGACTCTGACATGTTAGAAGGTACTTCTTCTGTACTAAATTATACTTGTTTATATTGTGAAGAGGCTGTGGTTTTGCCCACTCAATTATATTCCACATGCCTTAAAACCATTATAAAGTCTAAGAAGGGAGACAAGCCTGCTAAGGCTCTTAGTCCCTCTGAGCCGTCTACCTCTCAGGACTCAGCGTTCCGTGAGATTGCTACCCTTGCTACATTATCCACTCCACATGCAGTTCCCCGTAGCACATCTAATCCTCCATCCGGAGGGGGCCTTCTTCCTGAGGACTTTGCCACGCAGTTACAAACGGCAATGTCTTACGGCCCTCAGTGCATTACCTCGCTCTAACAAACGCAAGAGAAAGGTTAAACATAGCTCTCCTGACCCAGAGTCCTCTAAATATTTATCGGATTTAGCTATTATGTCCCAGTTATCCAATGAGCTAACCTCTGTAGCTTCAGAGGGTGAACTTTCGGCGTTGGAGTCCTTAGTGTCTAAGCCTCCTGCTGTGGAGGAACCGTCGTTTATATTTAAAATTGAGCACTTGCATTTTTTTATTAAAGGAGGTTCTGTCTACGTTAGAGGTTCCAGAGGCCACGCTGCCTGAAGAACCTATGAGTTTACGAAGACGGAAAAGTTCCTTTTGACTTTTCCTTTGTCGGTTATAATGGCGAAGATTTTTAACAAATGTTGTTCATGGTCCCGGACTCTCAACTGGATTTGTGGGGCTCCATTCCTAAGGTGGATGGTGCTATCTCTATGCTTGCTAAACGTACTACTATACCTCTTGAGGATAGTTGTGTGTTCAGAGAGCCGATGGATAAGAAAATGGAAACCTTTCTGAGAATGAGGTTTCAACATACAGGATTTTTATTTCAATCGGAGGCTGCAGTTGCAGCGGGAACTTGCGCAGCTACTTACTGGTACGACTCTTTGTTGGAACTCATTGATGTGGAGTCTCCCCTTGAGGATATTCAAGACAGAATTAAAGCTCTGAGAATTTCTAATTCTTTTCTGTGATGCGAACATACAAATTATTCACCTAAATGCAAAGGCCTCTGGCTTTGCGGTCCTAGACCGGTGGGCGCTCTGGTTGAAATGTTGGTCTGCGGATATGACTTCTGAGTCCAGACTCCTTTCTCTTCCCTTAAAGGGAAAGATTTTATTTGATCCAGGCCTGGACTACATTATTTCTACGTTTCCCGGGCGCAAGGGTGCCTTCCTACTTCAAGATAAGAACAACAAATCTAAGGGACGACAATCTTCTAATTTTCGTTCTGAAAAATCCCAACGACAACAATCCTCCTCCAAGCAACCCAAAAGTAATTGGAAGCCGGCTCAGTCCTGGGATAAGTCCGAAAACAAATCTGTATTAAGGAGAAGCCCCGATCCAGGCTCGGATTCTGTAAGTGGCAGACTCTTTTTTTCAGACGCTTGGTTCAGGGATGTACAGGTTCCGTGGATCCTGGAGGTCATACTCAGGGATACAAGATAGGCTTCAAATCTCATCCGCCTAGGGGCAGATTTCTACTCTTGAACCTGTCTACAGACCAGAAAAGAGGGATGCCTTTCTAGGGTGCGTTCGGCACCTATCCTCCTCAGGAGTTGTTGTCCCTGTGCCTATCGAAGAAAGAGGTTTGGGGTTTTATTCAAACCTTTTCATGGTCCCAAAGAAGGAGGGAACTTTCTGCCCAATTCTGGACCTAAAGTGCTTAAACAAATGACTCTGTCCCTTCCTTCAAGATGGAGACGATAAGGTCCATCCTTCCTTTAGTTCAGGAAGGCCAGTTTATGACCACTATAGATCTGAAGGACGCTTACCTTCATGTTCCAATCCACAGGCAATACTTTCAGTTCCTGAGGTTTGCATTCCTGGACCAGCATTTCCAGTTCATTGCTCTTCCATTTGGCCTAGCTACTGCTCCAAGAATCCTTTCGAAGGTTCTGGGGGATCTTCTAGCCGTTGCCAGAACTCGGGGTATTACAGTAGCCCCATACTTCGACGATATTCTGGTGCAAGCACCATCTTGTCGTCTTACGGAAGAATACTCTGAGTCCCTTCTCAGTCTTCTTCGATCACATGGATGGAAGATTAACTTGGAAAAGAGTTCTCTTATCCCAAGTACCAGGGTGGAATTCCTGGGTGCTCTAATAGACTCCATATCCCGGAGGATATTTCTAACAGACCAGAGACGTTGCAAGCTAACTTTGGCATGTCTTGCCCTCCGGACCTCTTTGAGTCCCTCTGTGGCTCAGTGTATGGAAGTGATTGGTCTCATGGTGTCCTGCATTGACATCATTCCTTTTGCCAGGTTCTGTCTCAGAACTGTGCATGCTGAGACAGTGGAACAGCGATCATTCTAATATGTTTCTACAGATTGTATTAGACAGCCGGTCGAGTAGAATCGCTCTCTTGGTGGCTCTGTCCAGATCATCTGTCCCGAGGGACGTGCTTCCTAAGACCATCCTGGGAGACTGTGACTATGGGGTGCCAGGAAGGCACAGGGGTTGTGGATTCAGGAGTCCTCCCTTCTGATCAATTTTGTAACTACGGGCAATCTTTAATGCCTTGAAGGCTTTGGCCACTACTGGGTTTGCCCCAGTTGATCAGATTCCAATCAGACAATATATCCTTGGTGGCTTACATCAACCATCGGGGTGAACGAGACGTTCCTTGGCAATGAAGGAAGTATCTCAGATTCGGGAGTGGGCGGAGGTCCATAGCTGTTCGCTTTCAGCGATCCACATTCCGGGTCTGGACAACTGGAGGCAAATTTTCTCAGCAGGCAATCCTTCCACCCAGGGGAATGGTCTCTCCATCCCAAGGTGTTTGCAGAGATATGCAGCAAGTGGGGGACACCAGAGATAGATGGCGTCCCGTGTCAATACAAAGCTACCCTGGTATGGGTCAATGGAGTCCCAAGCGGATCTAATAGATGCACTAGCAGTGCCCTGGAGGTTCAAACTCGTATATCTTTTTCCTCCATTACCGCTTCCTCGAGTGGTGGCCCGCATAAAGCAGGAGCGGTTATCGGTAACCTTAATGCTCCATCGTGACCGCGAAGGACATGGTTCACGGATCTAGGGATGGCCTCATCTGCTCAGTGGAAGTTACCTTTTACAAGGTCCATTTGTTCATCAAAATCTTGATTCTCTGAGGCTGACTGCGTGGCGATTGAACACTTAGTCTTAGCAAAGAGAGGTTTCTCTGAGAGTGTCATTGATACTTATTCATGCTCGTAAACCAGTTACTCGGCGTATCTACCACATAGGGTGGAGGACCTACTTATTCTGTTGTGAAGAGCATGGTTTTTCTTGGCACAGAGTTAAGGTTGCCAGGATCTTATCTTTTCTCCAGGATGGACTGGAGATGGGCCTTTCTGCTAGTTCCCTGAGAGGACAGATTTCGGCCCTGTCGGTTTTATTGCACAAGAGGCTGGCTGAGCTTCGAGACGTGCAGTCCCTTGTTAAGGCTCTGATTAGGATCAGACCTGTGTTTAGATCTGGGGCTCCTCATTGGAGCCTAAATCTTGTTCTTCGTGTTTTGCAACAGGCTCCTTTTGAGCCTCTGCATTTAGTTGACATTAAATTGTTATCTTGGAAGGTTCTCTTTTTAATGGCTATTGCCTCTGTGCGCAGAGTTTCTGAGATCTCTGCTTTGCAATGTGAGTTCCCTTATCTGATTTTTTTTCATGCAGATAAGGCAGTTTTACGTACTAAAGTAGGTTTTCTTCCTAAGGTTGTCAGATTGCAACATCAATCAAGAGATTGTGGTTCCTTCCTTGTGTCCTAATCCTCCTTCCTCTCAGGAACGTTTACTTCACCATTTGGATGTGGTTCGCGCCTTGAAGTTCTTTCTTCAGGCTACTAATGAGTTGAGACAATCTTCCTCTTTGTTGTCTATTGGGGGAATCATTTTGGTTAAGGAGACTTACGAGACAGCGGGACATCATCCTCCTGAGAGGATAACGGCTTATTCTACTAGAGCAGTGGATTCCTCTTGGGCTTTTAAGAACGAGGCCTCTATGGATCAGATTTGTAAGGCGGCTACCCTGGTCCTCCTTACATACTTTTTCTCATTTTTACTAGTTTGATGTTTTTGCTTCGGCTGAAGCAGCTTTCAGAGAAAACGTTTTGCAGGCTGTGGTGCCCTCAGAATAGCATCCATCTCCCTTTTTGTTCCCTGCCGTTATTCATTGTGTCCTATGAAACTTGGGTATAGTTTTCCCAAAAGTAAGGAATGAAGTCGTGGACTCTCCCTATCTTAGGAAGGAACACATAGTTTAAGCTTACCAGATAAATTCCTTTCCTTCCAGATAGGGAGAGCCCACAGCCCCCGAACGTTTTTTCTTGTTTAAGGGTGGCCCCCTATTTATTTTTTTCTTCTGGCACCATTTATACCCTGATGTTTCTCCTTCTTTTCCTTGTTCCCTCGGTAGAATGACTGGGGTAATGAGGAAGTGGGATGGATATTTAAGCCTTTGGCTGGGGTGTATTTGCCTCCTCCTGGTGGCCAGGTGTTGTATTTCCCAACAGTAAGGAATGAAGCTGTGGACTCTCCCTATCCGGAAGGAAAGTTATTTATCTGGTAAGCATAAATTATGTTTTTACTAGATTCCACCATTTTCATGTTTTTTTTTTCCGGTTAGGTAGCTTTTGGTAGAAAGGTACTTCAGGCAGTTGTTTAAGTATGATTCTTGTATGTTTGTTTCCATCTTAAGGGGTGGAGAGTCCACAGCTTCATTCATTACTATTGGGAATTAAGAACCTGGCCACCAGGAGGAGGCAAAGACACCCCAGCCAAAGGCTTAAATACCTCCCCCACTTCCCTCATCCCCCAGTCATTCTTTGCCTTTTGTCACAGGAGTGCCGAAGATCGGAGTAGTCTCTTATGGAGGGTAGTACTCTTCGGAATGGGACTGGAATTTTAAGTAGTCCTGTCAGCCTCTCAGTGAGAGCATGGGCGAAAGTTAGAGTCCGGAGATGCAGGGAGAGTCTTTCTGCGAAAACTTACTGCAGCTCCACAAGCAATCGATGTTGACGAGTTTCACTGCCTGCTTTTTACACTCAAGTCCATGTCAGGAGCGAGGCTACTAACTTGTCACACTTGAAGGGCCGTGTTCCTTTTTCACGGCATAGATTCTGGTAAGATCGTTTCATTTTTATTACATAATGATAACACGGAAGACAAGGTCACAGTGTGACGCCTTTTATCTTTAAAGAATCAAGGGTTAATATTCCTGGAAAGGGGATTATTGAACAGGGGGGTTTATATATTATATTGTTGGTCCTTGCTGCATTATGTGCGAGATGACACAATAGGTGACTTACAGGAGGAGTATGGCGCGGCCCTTTTTTCTGCCGGGCATTCCATGTGACCAGGTGTGGCTATCTATCTTCCTCTGTTGATCAACGGCGCAGGAGACAAAATGGTTTCTGCAGTCTGGGTCATAGGAAGTGGTGAGTGCCCCGGGCATTGGAGGTTATAAAGGTGCCTATTAAGTTAATCTAGTCCTTAACAGCGCAAGCTTTGGAGGACTCTGACGCATTAGAGGGCTCGCCCTCTTTATCTAGGTCTCGCCCTCTTTAGGTCTCGCCCTCTTTAGGTCTCGCCCTCTTTAGGTCTCGCCCTCTTTAGGTCTCGCCCTCTTTAGGTCTCGCCCTCTTTAGGTCTCGCCCTCTTTAGGTCTCGCCCTCTTTAGGTCTCGCCCTCTTTAGGTCTCGCCCTCTTTATCTAGGTCTCATTCCTGTATTTGTGAGGAGGTTCTAGTAGATCAGCCTGCTCAACTATGTTCCACATGCCTTAGTTACGACATCTAAGACAAAACAGATGTCTAGTACTACTGAGCCGTCCACCTCTGAGGGGTCCCTGTCCCGTGAGGTGTGTTCCCTGCATCCATCTCCTATTGCACATGCAGGGTCCAACGATTACTCCTGCGGGAGTCAGATTTTGCGGATCAACAGCAAACGGCAGTATCGAAAGGGATCCATGCCTTACCACGTTCTGCTAAGCGCAAGCATAGGGCATATCATGGCGGCCCGGCCCAGGGGTTCTCTTTGCCTGTGGAAATTTCTGAGGCGTTATATGGTGACGAGGCCAACTCCGACTCTTCAGAGTAAGCCTCTTCTGGCTCGGATTCCGTGTCATCTAAACCTCTGGCTGCAGAGGAGCCCGATTTTAGGTATAGGATGGAAAATGTGCGCTTTTTGCTGAGACAAGTGCTTGCTACTCTGGAAGGTCCGGAACCAAAGCTTCCGGAGGAACCTGCGTTTCCTTAGCTTGATAAGGTATATGAGGACAGGGTGGTGCCTCAGGCCTTCCCGGCTCCTGTTAAGATGGCAAATATTAAGAATGAATAGGAGTGATTAGGTTCTTCCTTTTCCCCCTTCTTCCTTTTCTCCCTTCTTCCTTTAAGAAACTGTTCCCCATCCCGGACTCTGAGCTGGAGCTGTGGGGTACTGTCCCTAAAGTGGATGGTGCTAACTCCACGCTTGCACAGTGGACAACTATTCCCCTTGAGGATAGTTCGTCGTTTAGAGAGCCCATGGATGAAAAGTTGGAAATCTTGTTAAGGAAAATGTTTCAACACACGGGGGTTTGTTTTTCAGCCGGCAGCGGCTGTAGCCAAAGTTGCCGGAGCTGCAACATATTGTTGTGAAATGGTCGAGGGGGAGGCTTCCATCGACTAGATACAGGAAAAGATTAAGGTGCTGAAGAATGCCAATTCTTTCATATGTGATGCCAATATGCAAATTATTCGCCTGAACGCTAGGGACAGGTTCTTCCATTTTAGCTTGCAGGCCTCTGTGGCTAAGGTCTGCGGACATGATCTCTAAGTCGAGGCTGTTGTCCCTGCCTTTTCAAGTAAAGATTCTGTTCGGTCTAGGATTGGATTCGATCATATCCACGGTTACGGGAGGCATGGGAGCTTTCCTACCGCAGGATAAGAAGGCTAAGCCTTAAAGGATCTACTTTTCGCCCCTTTCGTGCGGACAAGGCCCTAGCGCCAGTTGGCGTTCGCGAAAGCGGACCAGTCCAAGGGAACTTGGAAACCGGCCCATTCTTGAATCAAGTCTAAGCAGAGCAAGAAACCCGCCGAGACATAATTGGCATGAAGTGGCGGCCCCCAACTGGTCTCTGGACCAAGTAGGGGGCAGATTATCTCTCTTCTCAGAAGCCTGGTTGCAGGACGTTCAGGATCCTTTGGTTCTGGACGTTGTTGCCCAGGGCTACAGGATAGGGTTCAGATCCCATCCGCCCAGGGGCAGATTCCTTATAACAAAGCTGTCTTCAAGACCGGAAAAGAGAAAAGCCTTTCTAGAATGTGTGAGAGATCTCTCCTCTCTAGGTGTCATCGTACCAGTACCCCAAGCAGAAAGGGGTCTAGGATACTATTCAAATCTTTTTGTGGTTCCAAAGGAGGAGGGCACGCTCCGCCCGATTCTGGACCTAAAGTGTTTAAACAAGTTTCTGAGTGTTCCATCGTTCAAAATGTAAACTATCAGATCTATTCTGCCCCTAGTTCAAGAGGGACAGTTCATGACGACCATAGACTTGAAGGACGCTTACCTTCATGTGCCAATCCACAGGGACCACTTCAAATTCCTGAGATTTGTGTTTCTGGACCAACACTTCCCTTTGGTCTGGCGACAGCCCCGAGAGTCTTCACGAAGGTTCTGGGGGTGCTACTTGCGGTGGCCAGAGGCATTGCTGTGGTGCCCTATCTGGACGTCATCCTAGTCCAGGCGCCGCCGCTCAGTCTCACAGAGGATTATTCGAGGGCTCCTCTTCTTCTGCTCCAATCTCACGGTTGGAAGATCAACTCGGGTTAGGGTTCCCAGCAACAGGGTGGAGTTCCTTGGCACGATAAACTCTATGTCCATGAAAATATTTCTCACAGACCATCGACGCAGGAAGATTGCGTCCACTTGTCTTGCCCTTCAGTCCTCCTCAAGCCCCTCGGTGGCTCAGTGTATGGAGGTGATCGGACTCATGGTTTCCAGCATAGACGTCATTCCATTCGCCAGGTTTTGTCTCAGACCTCTTCAATTGTGCATGTTGAGACAGTGGTACGGTGATCATTCAGGTCTATCACAGCAGATATCCATGGATGCTCAGACTCAGATCTCCCTATCTTGGTGGATCCGTCCGGAGCAACTGTCCATGGGGACATCCTTCTTGAGACCGTCCTGGAAGATTGTGACCACGGATGAGAGTCTGGCAGGATGGGGAGCTGTTTCGGGTGCCAGGATGGCACAAGGAAAATGGTCCCGGGAGGGGTCTCTCCTTCTGATAAATATTCTGGAACTCCGAGCAATCTACAACGCTCTGAAGGCATGGCCTCTTCTGGGGTCGTTCAGCTGCATCAGATTCCAGACTGACATTATCTTGGTGGCTTACATCAACCACCAGGGGGGTATGAGGAGCTCCCTAGCTATGAGGAAGGTGTCTCGGATCTTGGAGTGGATGGAGTCCCACAGCTGCTCGCTCTCAGCGATTCACATTCCAGGTGTGGACAACTGGGAAGCAGACTTTCTCAGCAGGCAATCCGTCCATCCAAGAGAATGGTCTCTTCACCCCAAAGTGTTTTCAGAGATTTCTAAGGTGGGGAATGCCGGAGATGGACCTCATGGCGTCCAGACTTAATTTCAAGCTACCCCGATATTTGTCGAGGTCCAGGGATCCCCAGGCAGAGCTAATAGATGCCTTGGGGGTTCAGCCTAGCTTACATTTTTCTACCGTTACCACTTCTACCTCGTGTAGTGGCACGCATCAAACAGGAGCTCCCGCTCGTATCTCCTTGGGCGGACCTAAATTTAATCTTCTTCTGGCACCATTTATACCCTGATATTTCTCCTACTGTTCCTAGTTCCCTCGGCAGAATGACTGGGGGATGAGGGAAGTGGGGGAGGTATTTAAGCCTTTGGCTGGGGTGTCTTTGCCTCCTCCTGGTGGCCAGGTTCTTAATTCCCAATAATAATGAATGAAACTGTGGACTCTCCTCCCCTCAATGGAAATTAAATTATCAGGTAAGCATAATTTGTTTTTGGATGATTTCAGTCCAAAATCTTTTTTATTCTTGGGGTCTGAATAGATTTTTAGAATGAGACCTAAGGGAAGATTCTTTCTTTCTCAGTGTACACAGGGATTGGGTTTCTATTCAATTATATTCTTTGTCCCAATAGAAAAAAGGTTTATTCAGTCCTATCTTGAATCTGAAGACTTAGACTTCAAGTTGGCAACTATAAGGACTATTATGCCTTTTGTTCAGCAAGGTCATTTCATGCCCACTCAATTTTACAGGATGTTTATCCTCATATTTTATTTCATTCAGACCACTTTTGGTTCTGAGATTCTCTTTTTTTTAGATAATCTTTACAAATTTGTCGCTTTTCCATTTGGTCTACAGGGAGTGCAGAATTATTAGGCAAGTTGTATTTTTGAGGATTAATTTTATTATTGAACAACCATGTTCTCAATGAACCCAAAAAATTCTTTAATATCAAAGCTGAATAGTTTTGGAAGTAGTTTTTAGTTTGTTTTTAGTTATAGCTATTTTAGGGGGATATCTGTGTGTGCAGGTGACTATTACTGTGCATAATTATTAGGCAACTTAACAAAAAACAAATATACCCATTTCAATTATTTATTTTTTTACCAGTGAAACCAATATAACATCTCAACATTCACAAATATACATTTCTGACATTCAAAACAAAAACAAAATCAGTGACCAATATAGCCACCTTTCTTTGCAAGGACACTCAAAAGCCTGCCATCCATGGATTCTGTCAGTGTTTTGATCTGTTCACCATCAACATTGCGTGCAGCAGCAACCACAGCCTCCCAGACACTGTTCAGAGAGGTGTACTGTTTTCCCTCCTTGTAAATCTCACATTTGATGATGGACCACAGGTTCTCAATGGGGTTCAGATCAGGTGAACAAGGAGGCCATGTCATTAGATTTTCTTCTTTTATACCCTTTCTTGCCAGCCACGCTGTGGAGTACTTGGACGCTTGTGATGGAGCATTGTCCTGCATGAAAATCATGTTTTTCTTGAAGGATGCAGACTTCTTCCTGTACCACTGCTTGAAGAAGGTGTCTTCCAGAAACTGGCAGTAGGACTGGGAGTTGAGCTTGACTCCATCCTCAACCCGAAAAGGCCCCACAAGCTCATCTTTGATGATACCAGCCCAAACCAGTACTCCACCTCCACCTTGCTGGCGTCTGAGTCGGACTGGAGCTCTCTGCCCTTTACCAATCCAGCCACAGGCCCATCCATCTGGCCCATCAAGACTCTCTCTCATTTCATCAGTCCATAAAACCTTAGAAAAATCAGTCTTGAGATATTTCTTGGCCCAGTCTTGACGTTTCAGCTTGTGTGTCTTGTTCAGTGGTGGTCGTCTTTCAGCCTTTCTTACCTTGGCCATGTCTCTGAGTATTGCACACCTTGTGCTTTTGGGCACTCCAGTGATGTTGCAGCTCTGAAATATGGCCAAACTGGTGGCAAGTGGCATCTTGGCAGCTGCACGCTTGACTTTTCTCAGTTCATGGGCAGTTATTTTGCGCCTTGGTTTTTCCACACGCTTCTTGCGACCCTGTTGACTATTTTGAATGAAACGCTTGATGATGTTCGATGATCACGCTTCAGAAGCTTTGCAATTTTAAGAGTGCTGCATCCCTCTGCAAGATATCTCACTATTTTTTACTTTTCTGAGCCTGTCAAGTCTTTCTTTTGACCCATTTTGCCAAAGGAAAGGAAGTTGCCTAATAATTATGCACACCTGATATAGGGTGTTGATGTCATTAGACCACACCCCTTCTCATTACAGAGATGCACATCACCTAATATGCTTAATTGGTAGTAGGCTTTCGAGCCTATACAGCTTGGAGTAAGACAACATGCATAAAGAGGATGATGTGGTCAAAATACTCATTTGCCTAATAATTCTGCACTCCCTGTAGTAACAGCTTTATGAATCTTTTCAAGATTCTGGGTGCCCTTATTTTTGTAATAAGTCAGTAGGGTATCGTGGCGTTTCCTTATTTGGATGGTATCTTGGTATAAGCTTAATCTTTTCTTTTATTAGAATCAATTAGTTTTGTTTCTTCAAGACCTGGTTAGAGGATTTAATTTACCTAAGTTTCGTCAGACAAGGGTCACTTATTTTTGGCTTTCTAGATGGATTCTGTGTTCATGACTTTGTCTTTATAGGACAAAAGTCAATTGTATTTGGTGTTAGTCTCTCTAACTTACAGTCTAGAACATTCCTTTCAGTGGCCATGTGCATGGAAGTTTAGGTCTCATAACTGCATTGGACTTGTTCCCTTTGCTCGTTTTTCATCTGAGACCTCTTTTGCTTTGCATACTGAATCAATGGTGCAGGGATTGTTTTCAGATATCACAATAGATATTCTTAAATCTCAACACTCAACTCTCTCTGATTTGGTGACTAGACTATCATCGTTTTATTCAGGGGGCCTCTTTTTGTTCGTCCTTCCTGGACTGTATTCTTAATGGATGCAAGTCTTACAGGTTGGGGAGCTGTCTGAGGGTCTCTGACAGCACAAAGGGTTTGGAATCTTCAAGAGGCGAGGTTTCCAATTGATATTTTAGAACTCTGTGCTATTTTCAGAGCTCTTTCAGGCTTGGTCTCTTTTGGGAGAGAACTTTTTTTTTTTTTTTTTTGCTTTCAGACAGACAATATCACAACTGTGGCATATGTCTTGAATACGTTCTTAGGTGGAATTCATCTCCTGTCTAATTTCTACGACTTATATTTCAGGTTTAGACATTTGGAAGATGGATTATCTCAGCCGTCAGTCTTTACATCCGGGAGAGTGGGATCTCTATATAGATGTTTTTTTCCGTCTACATACTGTACTTTCGCCTCTGGTTTTTTTTTTTTTTCTTCCAAGGGTGATCTTCATACTGGAACAGTCTCATGTGTTTGATAGCATCAGCATGGCCTAACAGGTTTTGTATGTGGATCTTGTCCGGATGTCCAGTTACCATCCTTGGCCGCTTTTTCTTTAGCCAGCCCTCTTGTTTCAGGGGCCATTTTTCCATTGTGATCTCAAATTACTAAATATTATGGTGTTCTTCTCATAAATTCTCTTGGCATTCTTTTAGAATTCCTAGGGTTTTTCTTGTTAAGTGTATCCAGTCCACGGATCATCCATTACTTGTGGGATATTCTCCTTCCCAACAGGAAGTTGCAAGAGGATCACCCACAGCAGAGCTGCTATATAGCTCCCCCCCTCACAGCCATATCAATCATTCTCTTGCAACTCTCAACAAAGATGGACGTAGTAAGAGGAGAGTGGTGTATTATAGTTAGTTTTTTAACTTCAATCAAAAGTTTGTTATTTTTAAATGGTACCGGAGTGTACTGTTTCATCTCAGGCAGCATTAGAAGAAGAATCTGCCTGTGATTTCTATGATCTTAGCAGAAGTAACTAAGATCCACTGCCGTTCTCACATATTCTGAGGAGTGAGGTAACTTCAGAGGGGGAATGGCGTGCAGGTTTTCCTGCAATAAGGTATGTGCAGTTAACATATTTCTAGGGATGGAATTTGTTAGAAAAATGCTGCTGATACCGGATTAATGTAAGTTAAGCCTAAATGCAGTGATTTAATAGCGACTGGTATCAGGCTTATTAACAGAGATACATACTCTTATAAAAATGTAATATAAAACGTTTGCTGGCATGTTAATCGTTTTTATATATGTTTGGTGACAAAACTTATTGGGGCCTAGTTTTTTTCCACATGGCTGGCTTGCTTGCCTAGAAACAGTTTTCTGAGGCTTTCCACTGTTGTAATATGAGTGGGAGGGGCCTATTTTAGTGCTTTTCTGCACAGCTAGAATTAGACTGAGACACTCAGCTTCCTTCTGCATGATACAGGACATCTCTGAAGGGCTCAAAAGGCTTCAAAAGTCGTGTTTGAGGAGGGTAACAACCACAGTACAACTGTGGCAGTTGTTGTGACTGTGTTTAAAAACGTTTTTGTCATTTATTATTCAGTTTTTGGTATTAAGGGGTTTATCATCCATTTGCAAGTGGGTGCAATGCTCTGCTAACTTGTTGCATACACTGTAAAAATTTCGTTTGTGTAACTGCCTTTTTTCACTGTTATTTCAAATTTTGTCAATTTGTTTCTCTTAAAGGCACAGTAACGTTTTTTTATATTGCTTGTTAACTTGATTCAAAGTGTTTTCCAAGCTTGCTAGTCTCATTGCTAGTCTGTACAAACATGTCTGACACAGAGGACACTACTTGTTCATTATGTTTAAAAGCCATGGTGGAGCCCCATAGGAGAATGTGTACTAAATGTATTGATTTCACCTTAAACAGTAAAGATCAGTCTTTATCTATAAAAGAATTGTCACCAGAGGGGTCTGTCGAGGGGGAAGTTATGCCGACTAACTCTCCCCACGTGTCGGACCCTTTGCCTCCCGCTCAAGGGACGCACGCTAATATGGCGCCAAGTACATCAGGGACGCCCATAGCGATTACTTTGCAGGACATGGATGCAATCATGAATAATACCCTGTCAGAGGTATTATCCAGATTGCCTGAATTGAGAGGCAAGCGCGATAGCTCTGGGGTTAGACGAGATACAGAGCGCGTAGATGCTGTAAGAGCCATGTCTGATACTGCGTCACAATATGCAGAACCTGAGGACGGAAAGCTTCAGTCTGTGGGTGACGTCTCTGAATCAGGGAGACCTGATGCAGAGATTTCTAATTTTAAATTTAAGCTTGAGAACCTCCGTGTATTGCTTAGGGAGGTATTAGCTGTTCTGAATGACTGTGACACAATTGCAGTGCCAGAGAAATTGTGTAGGCTGGATAAATACTATGCAGTGCCGGTGAGTACTGATGTTTTTCCAATACCTAAAAGGCTTACAGAAATTATTAGTAAGGAGTGGGATAGACCCGGTGTGCCCTTTTCCCCACCTCCTATATTTAGAAAAATGTTTCCAATAGATGCCACTACACGGGACTTATGGCAGACAGTCCCTAAGGTGGAGGGAGCAGTTTCTACTTTAGCAAAGCGTACCACTATCCCGGTTGAGGACAGTTGTGCTTTTTCAGATCCAATGGATACAAAATTAGAGGGTTACCTTAAGAAAATGTTTATTCAACAAGGTTTTATTTTACAGCCCCTTGCATGCATTGCGCCTGTCACTGCTGCGGCGGCGTTCTAGTTTGAGGCCCTGGAAGAGGCCATCCATGCAGCTCCATTGACTGAAATTGACAAGCTTAGAACACTTAAGCTAGCTAACTCATTTGTTTCTGATGCCATTGTTCATTTGACTAAACTAACGGCTAAGAATTCCGGATTCACCATCCAGGCGCGTAGGGCGCTATGGCTTAAATCCTGGTCAGCTGATGTGACTTCAAAGTCTAAATTACTCAACATTCCTTTCAAGGGGCAGACCTTATTCGGGCCTGGTTTGAAAGAAATTATTGCTGACATTACTGGAGGTAAGGGTCATACCCTTCCTCAGGACAGGGCCAAACAGTCTAATTTTCGTGCCTTTCGAAATTTCAAGGCAGGTGCAGCATCAACTTCCTCTGCTTCAAAACAAAGGGAACTTTTGCTCAATCCAAGCAGGCCTGGAAACCTAACCAGTCCTGGAACAAGGGCAAGCAGGCCAGAAAGCCTGCTGCTGCCTCTAAGACAGCATGAAGGAGCGGCCCCCTATCCGACAACGGATCTAGTAGGGGGCAGACTCTCTCTCTTCGCCCAGGCGTGGGCAAGAGATGTTCAGGATCCCTGGGCGTTGGAGATCATATCTCAGGGATATCTTTTGGACTTCAAAGCTTCTCCTCCACAAGGGAGATTTCACCTTTCAAGATTATCTGCAAACCAGATAAAGAAAGAGGCAATCCTAAGCTGCGTACAAGACCTCCTTGTAATGGGAGTGATCCATCCAGTTCCGCGGACGGAACAAGGACAGGGGTTTTATTCAAATCTGTTTGTGGTTCCCAAAAAACAGGGAACCTTCAGACCAATTTTGGATCTAAAGATCCTAAACAAATTCCTCAGTTCAGTCATTCAAGATGGAAACTATTCGAACCATTTTACCCTTGATCCAAGAGGGTCAGTACATGACCACAGTGGACTTAAAGGATGCCTACCTTCACATTCCGATTCACAAGAATCATAATCGGTTCCTGAGATTTGCCTTTCTAGACGGGCATTACCAATTTGTAGCTCTTCCTTTCGGGTTGGCTACAGCCCCAAGAATTTTCACAAAGGTTCGGGGCTCTCTTCTCGCGGTTCTAAGACCGCGAGGCATAGCGGTGGCTCCTTATCTAGACGACATCCTGATACAGGCGTCAAGCTTTCAAATTGCCAAGTCTCATACAGAGATAGTTCTGGCATTTCTGAGGTCGCATGGGTGGAAAGTGAACGAAGAAAAGAGTTCTCTATCTCCTCTCACAAGGGTTTCCTTCCTAGGGACTCTAATAGATTCTATAGAAATGAAAATTTACCTGACGGAGTCCAGGTTATCAAAACTTCTAAATGCTTGCCGTGTTCTCCATTCCGCGCCCCACGGTGGCTCAGTGCATGGAAGTAATCGGCTTAATGGTAGCGGCGATGGACATAGTGCCATTTGCGCGCCTGCATCTCAGACCGCTGCAATTATGCATGCTCAGTCAGTGGAATGGGGATTACACAGATTTGTCCCCTCTACTAAATCTGGATCAGGAAACCAGAGATTCTCTTCTCTGGTGGTTATCTCGAGTCCATCTGTCCATGGGTATGACCTTTCGCAGACCAGATTGGACAATTGTAACAACAGATGCCAGCCTTCTAGGTTGGGGTGCAGTCTGGAACTCCCTGAAGGCTCAGGGTTCATGGACTCAGGAGGAGAAACTCCTCCCAATAAATATTCTGGAGTTAAGAGCAATATTCAATGCTCTTCTAGCTTGGCCTCCGTTAGCAACACTGAGGTTCATCAGATTTCAGTCGGACAACATCACGACTGTGGCTTACATCAACCATCAAGGGGGAACCAGGAGTTCCCTAGCGATGTCAGAAGTCTCCAAGATAATTCGCTGGGCAGAGACTCACTCTTGCCACCTGTCAGCGATCCATATCCCAGGTGTAGAGAACTGGGAGGCGGATTTTCTAAGTCGTCAGACTTTTCATCCGGGCGAGTGGGAACTCCATCCGGAGGTGTTTGCTCAATTGTTTCTCCGTTGGGGCAAACCAGAATTGGATCTCATGGCGTCTCGCCAGAACGCCAAGCTTCCTCCAGGTCCAAACTTCCTCCAGGTCCAAACTTCCTCCAGGTCCAGGGACCCAGAAGCGGCACTGATAGATGCTCTAGCAGCGCCTTGGTTCTTCAACCTGGCTTATGTGTTTCCACCGTTTCCTCTGCTCCCTCGTCTGATTGCCAAAATCAAACAGGAGAGAGCATCAGTGATATTGATAGCGCCTGCGTGGCCACGCAGGACCTGGTATGCAGACCTAGTGGACATGTCATCCTTTCCACCATGGACGCTGCCTCTGAGACAAGACCTTCTGATACAAGGTCCTTTCAATCATCCGAATCTATTCTGAGACTGACTGCATGGAGATTGAACGCTTGATCCTATCAAAGCGTGGCTTCTCCGAGTCAGTAATTGATACCTTAATACAGGCACGAAAGCCTGTCACCAGGAAAATTTACCACAAGATATGGCGTAAATATCTTCATTGGTGTGAATCCAAGAATTACTCATGGAGTAGGGTTAGGATTCCTAGGATATTGTCCTTCCTCCAAGAGGGTTTGGACAAAGGACTATCAGCTAGTTCTTTAAAGGGACAGATTTCTGCTCTGTCTATTCTTTTACACAAGCGTCTGGCAGAAGTTCCAGACGTTCAGGCATTTTGTCAGGCTTTAGTTAGAATTAAGCCTGTGTTTAAACCTGTTGCTCCTCCATGGAGCTTAAACTTGGTACTTAAAGTTCTTCAAGGGGTTCCGTTTGAACCCCTTCATTCTATTGATATCAAACTTCTATCATGGAAAGTTCTTTTTCTGATGGCTATTTCCTCGGCTCGAAGAGTCTCGAAGTTATCTGCCTTACATTGTGATTCTCCTTATCTGATCTTTCATTCAGATAAAGTTGTTGTCAGCCGCTCTGGAATCAATCCGGGATGTAACCCAACTGCTAGCGTGAATTGAAAGCACACGCTAGCACACTGAGAAATATCCAGGACGTGACCCACTCAGGAAGCAGATTAGAAGATAACAAAAATGAATATTGTTCCAGAATGCAGGAAAGCCACAAAGGATAAAACGTCCCTTTAAGTAGTACAAAGAACAAAAAGGAAATGCTCTTACTTTGAAGCTTCTGAAAAAGGTCCTCTTTAGCAGGCTTGTAAAACAAAGGAAAAGTTCTCTTTTGCAGCTTGTAAAAGTATAATGTCCCTTTAAGCAGGTTTATAACAAACAGAAAGGCAAAGTTCTCTTTTGCAGCTTGTAAAAGTAAATGTCCCTTTTAAGCAGGTGTATAACAAACAGAAAGGCAAAGTTCTCTTTTGCAGCTTGTAAAAGTATAATGTCCCTTTAAGCAGGTTTATAACAAACAGAAAGGCAAAGTTCTCTTTTGCAGCTTGTAAAAGTAAATGTCCCTTTTAAGCAGGTGTATAACAAACAGAAAGGCAAAGTTCTCTTTTGCAGCTTGTAAAAGTAAATGTCCCTTTTAAGCAGGTGTATAACAAACAGAAAGGCAAAGTTCTCTTTTGCAGCTTGTAAAAGTAAAATGTCCCTTTAAGCAGGTCTTGTTTAACAAAGAATAGGTTTAAAGGTAAAGGCCAAAGCAAGGTCAGGCAGGCAGAAGTCGGCATCCAAATATCAGCAAAAGGTATAGGCAAAAGACAGGGTCAGGCAAGCAGAAGTCGGCATCCAAGTGTCAGCAAAAGGGTAATAGCTACAGGCAAGGTCAGGCAGGCAGAAGTCAATGTCCAAATATCAGCAAGTAGGGATTAGGCAAGAGGCTTGGTCAGGCAGGCAGAAGTCGGTACACAGAAGAATAAAACTGATATGGTACTCACAATCCAGGGAAACAAACAAACGGGCCCAGATTCAGATCTCCCGCCGAGATTTAAAGGGCAGGAGCGTAACCGTCATCAGAGGGGTGTGAGAGAAAGCGTCATGTTGCTAAGCAACATGACGTCAGAGACACAGAGGAGTTCCGGGAGCCGCGGCGACACGGCGATGAACGGAAGCGCTCATGACAGCACCCCCTCCTCAAGGGCCCCTCCGGGGGACAGGACCAGGTCTATCAGGATGAGTCTTGTGGAAGGTCTTGACCAATATTGGAGCATTTACTTGATGAGCAGGTTCCCAAGAACGTTCCGTGACTGGATAACCCTTCCAATGAATGAGATAATACAATTTCTTGCCCCGCAATTTGGAATCTAGAATATGGCTGATCTCAAACTCAGGATGTCCATGCACCAATAACGGTGGAGGTTTAGAAAAAGGCTTAGAATACCTGTTAATCATCACAGGTTTTAAAAGAGAAACATGGAATACCGGATGGACTTTGAGAGACTTGGGTAAAGCTACCCGATAAGCAGTGGAACATACCTGACCCAGTATTCGGAAAGGACCCACATATCGTGGTCCCAATTTGTTAGAAGGTTGTTTCAGGCGAAGAAATCGAGAGGAAATCCAAACTTTATCACCAGGGCGATATTTGGGAGCCTTTTTCCGTCGAAGATCCGAAAAGAACTTGTAACGTCTAGAAGTTACAGAAAGAATACGATGTATCTTCTGCCAATGTCGAGTTAATCTTCGGGCTGTAAGATCAGAAGCAGGATTCACTGTGGAGGAAGTATGCAAAGGGAACGTCCTAGGCTGATATCCGTAAGCTGCATGAAAAGGAGAAGTCTGAAGGGAGGAATTGTACCGGGCATTATGGGCCAATTCAGCCAAAGGAAGGTAAGAAGTCCAGTTAGAATGATAATGATCCACATAATGTCTAAGATATGTTTCAAGACACTGGTTTACTCTTTCAGTCTGACCATTCGATTGTGGGTGGTGAGAAGTAGAGAGAGATATAGTAGTACCAAAATGTTTACAAAGTGACCTCCAAAATCGAGAAACGAATTGTACCCCTCTATCTGAAACAATATCAAGAGGAAATCCATGGATTCTTACAATATGTAGAATAAAAAGTTCAGAGAGTCTTTTGGCAGATGGTAATCCTGGCAAGGGTACAAAATGAGCCGTCTTAGTGAACCTGTCGACCACCACCCAGATAGTATTGTTCCCAGTGGACAAGGGAAGATCGGTAATAAAGTCCATGGATACATGAGTCCAAGGCTGGTGAGGTATAGGCAATGGTTGGAGTAATCCTGAAGGAAGTTGGCGTGGAGTTTTGTTCATGGCACATTGTGTGCATACTGAGACGTAATCCTTCACATCTTGAGAGAGTGTAGGCCACCAGACATGTTGTTTGAGGTTTCGAGTGGTAATACTGATGCCAGGATGTCCAGAAAGGGGACTATCATGAGCCCAAAATAAAATCTTGGAACGAAGGCGTTCAGGAACAAAGAGTAAACCATTGGGAGGTTTACAGGACAAAGGAAGACGCTCTTGAGCGGACTGTAATTCTTGTAACCAAGAAGTTGTTAACTGGGCAATGACTTCATGAGGTTGGAGAATGGTACCAGACTCAGGAACTGGGGTATCTTGAAATTGTCTGGAAAGTGCGTCTGCTTTAATATTTTTTGAACCAGGTATGTAAGACAAATTATAGTGAAACCGAGAGAAGAATAAGGACCAGCGTGCTTGCCTGGAATTTAGTCGTTTGGCTGTTTGGAGATACAGAAGGTTCTTATGATCAGTAAGTATAGTAAATGGCAAAGAAGTACCTTCCAGCCAATGTCTCCATTCATCCAATGCCATCTTGATGGCAAGCAACTCTTTATTCCCTACGTCATAGTTAAATTCGGAAGGAGTGAATTTTTTAGAGAAAAAAGCAACAGGATGAATCCTTCCAGTCTCTGGTATTCGTTGAGACAGAACCGCTCCAGCAGCAACAGAGGAAGCATCCACCTCCAGAATAAATTGAAACTCAGGATTTGGATGACGAAGGATAGGAGCTGAGGAAAAAGCTTCTTTGAGAGATTCAAAAGCTTCTATAGCCTCAGACGGCCATACTTTACAGTTTTGTCCTTTTCTTGTGAGAGAAGTAAGAGGAGAAGTAATAGTAGCAAAATTCTTGATGAACTTTCTGTAATAATTGGCGAAGCCTAGGAAACGTTGTAAAGCCTTCAAAGAATCAGGTCTAGGCCAATCCAAAATGGCAGAAAGTTTAGTAGGGTCCATTTCGAATCCAGATGCCGATATTACATAACCCAGAAAGGGTATGATTTTTTGATGGAAAGAACATTTCTCCAGTTTAGCAAACAGATGGAATTCTCTTAGACGTTGAAGTACTTTCTTGACGTGGTGCACATGATCTTGGTGGTTCTGAGAAAAAATTAAGATGTCGTCCAGGTATATGATAACAAAAATATTCAAAAAATCACGAAAGATCTCATTTACAAAATGCTGGAAAACCGCCGGAGCATTGCATAGCCCAAAGGGCATGACCAAATATTCATAATGCCCAAATCGAGTGTTAAAGGCAGTCTTCCACTCATCTCCTTTGCGTATACGGATCAAGTTGTATGCACCACGTAGGTCGAGTTTGGTGAAAATGGTGGCTCCCTGAAGATAAGTAAAAAGTTCAGGAATAAGGGGCAGAGGATAACTGTTCTTGATGGTAATCTGATTCAATCCACGATAATCAATACAGGGTCTTAATCCGCCATCCTTTTTTCCCACAAAAAAGAAACCAGCCCCTACAGGGGAAGAGGAGGGTCGAATAAATCCTCTAGCCAGATTGTCTTTTATATATTCTTCCAGAGCCATGTTTTCTGGTTTAGAAAGTGGATATGTTTTGCCTCGAGGATAGGCAGCCCCAGGAAGGAGGTCAATGGGACAATCAAAAGGGCGATGAGGAGGAAGACGTTCCGCTTCTTTTTTGGAGAAGACATCCACAAAGTCATGGTAATGCATAGGTAAGGATTCCGGAGTTTCAACTGTGAGAGCAATAGTGAGTGGTAACTTAGTAATCTCTTGAAGACATTTAGTCTGGCAAGTAGATCCCCAGGAAGTGAGTTCACCGAAAGTCCAAGAAAAAATGGGATTGTGAATCTGGAGCCAGGGTAATCCCAAGATAATGGGAAATTGCGGAGTGGGAATGACATCGAAACAAATTGTCTCAGAATGAAGTATTCCTACGGTGAGGATTAAGGGTTGAGTAGAAAACTGAATGTATCCAGAACCCAAAGGATCTCCACTGACCGTAGAGACTGAAATGGAATACTCCTTCTTTAGTAAGGGTATAGAATGAGTAGAAACAAATGTAGAGTCAATGAACACACCTCCAGCACCAGAATCAATTAGGGCTTGGGTATAGATCTTCTTTTGTCCAATTAGAAGAGTTACTGGAACAAAGAGTTTCTTGTATAGGGAATGACCACTATTTTGGCTTAACTCAGTTCCCTGGACTAGAGTTAAGCCCTGGCTTTTACTGGCCTAGTAGGACAATCCCTTAATAAATGTCCTTTAAGGCCACAGTACAGACATAAGCCAAGAGTCCGTCTTCTTAAGCGTTCAGTCTCAGTTAATTTTATACTTCCTACTTCCATGGGTTCAGCCTGATCAGTAGTAGGAGAGGCTGGAGTGACTGGACTAGAAAAACGAGGAGCTAAACGAAAAGGAGTTCGAGTGGCAGTCCTCTGTGTTCTATCCTTTTCTTGTTGGCGTTCACGAAACCTGGCGTCGAGACAGATACAGAGATTTATTAAGGCTTCTAAGGACTCTGGAAGTTCACGATACACCAATTCATCCTTGAGACGCTCAGAAAGTCCTTTACGGAAAGCGGCTCTGAGTGCTCCCTGATTCCAAGTGGTTTCAGAGGCAAGGGTGCGGAACTCAATTGCATATTGAGAGACTGGTTGATTTCCTTGACGTAAATCCAGGAGAGTTGCTTCAGCAGCGGATGACCTTCCAGGTTTATCGAATACGTTTGAGAATGTAGATAGAAATGTATCAACATCCAACAGTATAGGATCATTCTTTTCTAGCAAAGGTGACACCCAAGCCAAGGCTTTTCCTTTCATTAAGGAAATAAGAAACGTGATTCTAGAAGAGGCAGTAGCAAAGAGAGTAGGGCTATTTCGGAAATGAAGACGGCATTGATTCAAAAAGCCTCTACATTCTTCAGGATTCCCATCATATTTATCCGGAAGAGGAATCCTGGGACTTAGTTGTACCTGAGACTGATTGTTAGGAATCGGAGGAGGTAATGCCTCAATCGGATTTGGATTGGGATTAGGATTGGGAGGTGTGGTAGCAACCAAATTTTGTAATAGAGCAGTAATTTGATCAAGTTTAGTGTCCAGAGACTGCAAGTGAGTGGCATGAGAACCCAAGAGCTGTCCCTGGTGAGCCACGGCCATAGATAATTCAGTGGGGTCCATTTTTATGGCCCGTTTGTAATGTCAGCCGCTCTGGAATCAATCCGGGATGTAACCCAACTGCTAGCGTGAATTGAAAGCACACGCTAGCACACTGAGAAATATCCAGGACGTGACCCACTCAGGAAGCAGATTAGAAGATAACAAAAATGAATATTGTTCCAGAATGCAGGAAAGCCACAAAGGATAAAACGTCCCTTTAAGTAGTACAAAGAACAAAAAGGAAATGCTCTTACTTTGAAGCTTCTGAAAAAGGTCCTCTTTAGCAGGCTTGTAAAACAAAGGAAAAGTTCTCTTTTGCAGCTTGTAAAAGTATAATGTCCCTTTAAGCAGGTTTATAACAAACAGAAAGGCAAAGTTCTCTTTTGCAGCTTGTAAAAGTAAATGTCCCTTTTAAGCAGGTGTATAACAAACAGAAAGGCAAAGTTCTCTTTTGCAGCTTGTAAAAGTATAATGTCCCTTTAAGCAGGTTTATAACAAACAGAAAGGCAAAGTTCTCTTTTGCAGCTTGTAAAAGTAAATGTCCCTTTTAAGCAGGTGTATAACAAACAGAAAGGCAAAGTTCTCTTTTGCAGCTTGTAAAAGTAAATGTCCCTTTTAAGCAGGTGTATAACAAACAGAAAGGCAAAGTTCTCTTTTGCAGCTTGTAAAAGTAAAATGTCCCTTTAAGCAGGTCTTGTTTAACAAAGAATAGGTTTAAAGGTAAAGGCCAAAGCAAGGTCAGGCAGGCAGAAGTCGGCATCCAAATATCAGCAAAAGGTATAGGCAAAAGACAGGGTCAGGCAAGCAGAAGTCGGCATCCAAGTGTCAGCAAAAGGGTAATAGCTACAGGCAAGGTCAGGCAGGCAGAAGTCAATGTCCAAATATCAGCAAGTAGGGATTAGGCAAGAGGCTTGGTCAGGCAGGCAGAAGTCGGTACACAGAAGAATAAAACTGATATGGTACTCACAATCCAGGGAAACAAACAAACGGGCCCAGATTCAGATCTCCCGCCGAGATTTAAAGGGCAGGAGCGTAACCGTCATCAGAGGGGTGTGAGAGAAAGCGTCATGTTGCTAAGCAACATGACGTCAGAGACACAGAGGAGTTCCGGGAGCCGCGGCGACACGGCGATGAACGGAAGCGCTCATGACAGTTGTTCTGCGTACAAAACCTGGGTTTTTACCAAAGGTGGTTTCTAACAAGAATACCAATCAAGAGATTGTTGTTCTATCATTATGTCCTAATCCTTCTTCAAAGAAGGAACGTCTTTTGCATAATCTAGACGTAGTCCGTGCCTTGAAGTTTTACTTACAGGCTACTAAAGATTTTCGCCAAACATCTAACCTGTTTGTTGTTTACTCTGGACAGAGGAGAGGTCAAAAGGCCTCTGCAACCTCTCTTTCTTTTTGGCTTCGGAGTATAATCCGTTTAGCCTATGAGACTGCTGGACAGCAGCCTCCTGAAAGGATTACAGCTCATTCTACTAGAGCTGTGGCTTCCACCTGGGCTTTTAAAAATGAGGCCTCTGTTGAACAGATTTGCAAGGCTGCGACTTGGTCTTCGCTTCATACTTTTTCCAAATTTTACAAATTTGATACTTTTGCTTCTTCGGAGGCTGTTTTTGGGAGAAAGGTTCTACAGGCAGTGGTTCCTTCCGTTTAAGTTCCTGCCTTGTCCCTCCCATCATCAGTGTACTTTAGCTTTGGTATTGGTATCCCACAAGTAATGGATGATCCGTGGACTGGATACACTTAACAAGAGAAAACATAATTTATGCTTACCTGATAAATTTATTTCTCTTGTAGTGTATCCAGTCCACGGCCTGCCCTGTCCTTTTCAGGCAGGTCTAATTTTTTATTAAACTACAGTCACCACTGCACCCTATGGTTTCTCCTTTCTCGGCTTGTTTCGGTCAAATGACTGGATATGGCTGTGAGGGGAGGAGCTATATAGCAGCTCTGCTGTGGGTGATCCTCTTGCAACTTCCTGTTGGGAAGGAGAATATCCCACAAGTAATGGATGATTCGTGGACTGGATACACTACAAGAGAAATAAATTTACCAGGTAAGCATAAATTATGTTTTTTCAGTTTCTTCAGGATGATTTGGATAAGTTTGTCTGCAAATTCTTTGAAGGGACAAAAATATGTTCTGTTTTATTTCCTAGGAAGATTGTTTAACCCCTTAACGACCAAGGACGTATGCCACACATCCTCAAAAAAAATACAGTTAATGACCCAGGACGTGTGGCGTACGTCCTTGGTCTGGAAAGCAGCTGGAAGCGATCCTGCTCGCTTCCAGCTGCTTTCCGGCTATTGCAGTGATCCCTCGATATCGAGGCATCCTGCAATAACCCCCCTTGGGCATCCGATGCAGAGAGAGCCACTCTGTGGCCCTCTCTGCACCGGACATCGGTGGTCGGTATCGTTGGTGGGTGGGAGCAAGTCTGGGAGGCGGGTGGGCGGCCATCGATGTGCCGAGTGGAGGGGGCGGGACAGACGGGAGCGCGCGCACGGGGGGCGGTGGGCGCGCACGGGGCGGGAGCGGGAGGGAACCGCTACACTGCAGGAAAAAAAGTTAATAAAAGTAAAAAAAAAAAAAACATATTTAAAAAAATTCAATGATCATCTAAGGGTTCTGGAAGGGGTGGGGGTTGGTCTTGGGGGGGGGGAGCTACACTACAGAAAAGGGCAATAAAAAAAACAAAACATACTTTTTTTTTTTACTAAACTGGGTACTGGCAGACAGCTGCCAGTACCCAAGATGGCGCCCATTAAGGCAGAGGGGGAGGGTTAGAAAGCTGTTTAGTGGGGGATCACTGAGGTTGGGGGCTAAGGGGGGATCCTACACAGCAGCATATGTAAATATGCTTAAAAAAGAGAGAGAAAAGCGCAAATATAGCTTTTATTTTAGTACTGGCAGAGTTTCTGCCAGTACTTAAGATGGCGGGGAGATTTGTGTGGTGGGGAGGGAAGAGAGCTGTTTGGGAGGGATCAGGGGGTCTGATGTTTTAGGTGGGAGGCTGAGCTCTACACTAAAGCTAATATTAACCCTGCAAGCTACATAATTAACCCCATCACTGCTAGCCATAATACACGTGTGATGCGCAGCGGCATTTAGCAGCCTTCTAATTACCAAAAAGCAACGCCAAAGCCATATATGTCTATTTCTGAACAAAGGGGATCCCAGAGAAGAATTTACAACAATTTAAGCCATAATTGCACAAGCTGTTTGTAAATAATTTCAGTGAGAAACCAAAAGTTTGTGAAAAAATTAGTGAAAAAGTGAACATTTTTTTGTATTTAATCGCATTTAGCGGTGAAATGGTGGCATGAAATATACCAAAATGGGCCTAGATCAATACTTTGGGATGTCTACTAAAAAAAATATATATACATGTCAATGGATATTCAGAGATTCCTGAAAGATATTAGTGTTCTAATGTAACTAGCGCTAATTTTGAAAAATAATGGTTTGGAAATAGCAAAGTGTAAACATTGGGTATTTCTAAACTCAGGACAAAATTTAGAAACTATTTAGCATGGGTGTTTTTTGGTGGTTGTAGATGTGTAACAGATTTTGGGGGTCAAAGTTGGAAAAAGTGTGGGGTTTTTCTTTCATGTAATTAACAAGAGTCCATGAGCTAGTGACGTATGGGATATACATTCCTACCAGGAGGGGCAAAGTTTCCCAAACCTTAAAATGCCTATAAATACACCCCTCACCACACCCACAAATCAGTTTTACAAACTTTGCCTCCAAGGGAGGTGGTGAAGTAAGTTTGTGCTAGATTCTACGTTGATATGCGCTCCGCAGCAAGTTGGAGCCCGGTTTTCCTCTCAGCGTGCAGTGAATGTCAGAGGGATGTGAAGAGAGTATTGCCTATTGAATGCAGTGATCTCCTTCTACGGGGTCTATTTCATAAGGTTCTCTGTTATCGGTCGTAGAGATTCATCTCTTACCTCCCTTTTCAGATCGACGATATACTCTTATATTTACCATTTCCTCTACTGATTCTCGTTTCAGTACTGGTTTGGCTTTCTACAAATATGTAGATGAGTGTCCTGGGGTAAGTAAGTCTTATTTTCTGTGACACTCTAAGCTATGGTTGGGCACTTTATTTATAAAGTTCTAAATATATGTATTCAAACATTTATTTGCCTTGACTCAGAATGTTCAACTTTCCTTATTTCCAGACAGTCAGTTTCATAGC